>NW_027212516.1:150500-301000 GCF_947461875.1 Haliaeetus albicilla
CCTGCAGCCTATTCACAGGCACAACAGGTTGTGGGATCTGTGCTTGCCCAGAGAAGGAACATCTCACGGTGCGCATCCTCGGCAGAGCCTGTTCCCGAAAAGGCAGACGTCCGGCTCCTGGTCCCACACGGAAGGTGGCAGCCCTGAAAGCTCTTGCTGGTCTTCACCTTCCCCCTGCAGCCTATTCACAGGCACAACAGGTTTTGGGATCTGTGCTTGCCCAGAGAAGGAACATCTCACGGTGCGCATCCTCGGCAGAGCCTGTTCCCAAAAAGGCAAACGTCCGGCTCCTTGTCCCACACGGAAGGTGGCAGCCCTGAAAGCTGTTGCTGGTCTTCACCTTCCCCCTGCAGCCTAGTCACAGGCACAACAGGTTTTGGGATCTGTGCTTGCCCAGAGAAGGAACATCTCACGGTGCGCATCCTCGGCAGAGCCTGTTCCCGAAAAGGCAAACGTCCGGCTCCTTGTCCCACACGGAAGGGGGCAGCCCTGAAAGCTGGTGCTGGTCTTCACCTTCCCCCTGCAGCCTATTCACAGGCACAACAGGTTTTGGGATCTGTGCTTGCCCACAGAAGGAACATCTCACGGTGCGCATCCTCGGCAGAGCCTGTTCCCGAAAAGGCAAACGTCCGGCTCCTTGTCCCACACGGAAGGGGGCAGCCCTGAAAGCTCTTGCTGGTCTTCACCTTCCCCCTGCAGCCTATTCACAGGCACAACAGGTTTTGGGATCTGTGCTTGCCCACAGAAGGAACATCTCACGGTGCGCATCCTCGGCAGAGCCTGTTCCCGAAAAGGCAAACCTCCGGCTCCTTGTCCCACACGCAAGGTAGCAGCCCTGAAAGCTGTTGCTGGTCTTCACCTTCCCCCTGCAGCCTATTCACAGGCACAACAGGTTTTGGGATCTGTGCTTGCCCAGAGAAGGAACATCTCACGGTGCGCACCCTCGGCAGAGCCTGTTCCCGAAAAGGCAAACGTCCAGCTCCTTGTCCCACACGGAAGGTGGCAGCCCTGAAAGCTGTTGCTGGTCTTCAACTTCCCCGTGCAGCCTATTCACAGGCACAACAGGTTGTGGGATCTGTGCTTGCCCAGAGAAGGAACATCTCACGGTGCGCATCCTCGGCAGAGCCTGTTCCCGAAAAGGCAGACGTCCGGCTCCTTGTCCCACACGGAAGGTGGCAGCCCTGAAAGCTCTTGCTGGTCTTCACCTTCCCCCTGCAGCCTATTCACAGGCACAACAGGTTTTGGGATCTGTGCTTGCCCAGAGAAGGAACATCTCACGGTGCGCATCCTCGGCAGAGCCTGTTCCCGAAAAGGCAAACGTCCGGCTCCTGGTCCCACAAGGAAGGGGGCAGCCCTGAAAGCTGTTGCTGGTCTTCACCTTCCCCGTGCAGCCTATTCACAGGCACAACAGGTTGTGGGATCTGTGCTTGCCCAGAGAAGGAACATCTCACGGTGCGCATCCTCGGCAGAGCCTGTTCCCGAAAAGGCAAACGTCCGGCTCCTTGTCCCACACGGAAGGTGGCAGCCCTGAAAGCTGTTGCTGGTCTTCACCTTCCCCCTGCAGCCTATTCACAGGCACAACCGCACTGGGAATCTCTGCTTTCCCAAAGACGCAATCTCTCACGGTGCGCATCCTCGGCAGAGCCTGTTCCCGAAAAGGCAAACGTCCGGCTCCTTGTCCCACACGGAAGGTGGCAGCCCTGAAAGCTGTTGCTGGTCTTCACCTTCCCCCTGCAGCCTATTCACAGGCACAACAGGTTGTGGGATCTGTGCTTGCCCAGAGAAGGAACATCTCACGGTGCGCATCCTCGGCAGAGCCTGTTCCCGAAAAGGCAAACGTCCGGCTCCTTGTCCCACACGGAAGGTGGCAGCCCTGAAAGCTGTTGCTGGTCTTCACCTTCCCCCTGCAGCCTATTCACAGGCACAACAGGTTTTGGGATCTGTGCTTGCCCAGAGAAGGAACATCTCACGGTGCGCACCCTCGGCAGAGCCTGTTCCCGAAAAGGCAAACGTCCGGCTCCTTGTCCCACACGGAAGGTGGCAGCCCTGAAAGCTGTTGCTGGTCTTCACCTTCCCCGTGCAGCCTAGTCACAGGCACAACAGGTTGTGGGATCTGTGCTTGCCCAGAGAAGGAACATCTCACGGTGCGCATCCTCGGCAGAGCCTGTTCCCGAAAAGGCAAACGTCCGGCTCCTGGTCCCACAAGGAAGGGGGCAGCCCTGAAAGCTGTTGCTGGTCTTCACCTTCCCCCTGCAGCCTATTCACAGGCACAACAGGTTTTGGGATCTGTGCTTGCCCAGAGACGCAATCTCTCACGGTGCGCATCCTTGGCAGAGCCTGTTCCCGAAAAGGCAAACGTCCGGCTCCTGGTCCCACACGGAAGGGGGCAGCCCTGAAAGCTGTTGCTGGTCTTCACCTTCCCCCTGCAGCCTATTCACAGGCACAACAGGTTGTGGGATCTGTGCTTGCCCAGAGAAGGAACATCTCACGGTGCGCATCCTCGGCAGAGCCTGTTCCCGAAAAGGCAAACGTCCGGCTCCTTGTCCCACACGGAAGGTGGCAGCCCGGAAAGCTGTTGTTGGTCTTCACCTTCCCCCTGCAGCCTATTCACAGGCACAACAGGTTTTGGGATCTGTGCTTGCCCAGAGAAGGAACATCTCACGGTGCGCATCCTCGGCAGAGCCTGTTCCCGAAAAAGCAAACATCCGGCTCCTGGTCCCACACGGAAGGTGGCAGCCCTGAAAGATGTTGCTGGTCTTCACCTTCCCCCTGCAGCCTATTCACAGGCACAACAGGTTGTGGGATCTGTGCTTGCCCAGAGAAGGAACATCTCACGGTGCGCATCCTCGGCAGAGCCTGTTCCCGAAAAGGCAAACATCCGGCTCCTTGTCCCACAAGGAAGGTGGCAGCCCTGAAAGCTGTTGCTGGTCTTCACCTTCCCCCTGCAGCCTATTCACAGGCACAACAGGTTTTGGGATCTGTGCTTGCCCAGAGAAGGAACATCTCACGGTGCGCATCCTCGGCAGAGCCTGTTCCCGAAAAGGCAAACGTCCGGCTCCTTGTCCCACACGGAAGGTGGCAGCCCTGAAACCTCTTGCTGGTCTTCACCTTCCCCCTGCAGCCTAGTCACAGGCACAACAGCTTTTGGGATCTGTGCTTGCCCAGAGAAGGAACATCTCACGCTGCGCATCCTCGGCAGAGCCTGTTACCGAAAAGGCAAACGCCCGGCTCCTTGTCCCACACGGAAGGTGGCAGCCCTGAAAGCTGTTGCTGGTCTTCACCTTCCCCGTGCAGCCTATTCACAGGCACAACCGCACTGGGAATCTCTGCTTTCCCAAAGACGCAATCTCTCACGGTGCGCATCCTCGGCAGAGCCTGTTCCCGAAAAGGCAAACGTCCGGCTCCTGGTCCCACACGGAAGGTGGCAGCCCTGAAAGCTCTTGCTGGTCTTCACCTTCCCCCTGCAGCCTATTCACAGGCACAACCGCACTGGGAATCTCTGCTTTCCCAAAGACGCAATCTCTCACGGTGCGCATCCTCGGCAGAGCCTGTTCCCGAAAAGGCAAACGTCCGGCTCCTTGTCCCACACGGAAGGTGGCAGCCCTGAAAGCTGTTGCTGGTCTTCACCTTCCCCCTGCAGCCTATTCACAGGCACAACAGGTTGTGGGATCTGTGCTTGCCCAGAGAAGGAACATCTCACGGTGCGCATCCTCGGCAGAGCCTGTTCCCGAAAAGGCAAACGTCCGGCTCCTTGTCCCACACGGAAGGGGGCAGCCCTGAAAGCTCTTGCTGGTCTTCACCTTCCCCCTGCAGCCTATTCACAGGCACAACAGGTTTTGGGATCTGTGCTTGCCCAGAGAAGGAACATCTCACGGTGCGCATCCTCGGCAGAGCCTGTTCCCGAAAAGGCAAACATCCGGCTCCTTGTCCCACACGGAAGGTGGCAGCCCTGAAAGCTCTTGCTGGTCTTCACCTTCCCCGTGCAGCCTATTCACAGGCACAACCGCACTGGGAATCTCTGCTTTCCCAAAGACGCAATCTCTCACGGTGCGTATCCTCGGCAGAGCCTGTTCCCGAAAAGGCAAACGTCCGGCTCCTGGTCCCACACAGAAGGGGGCAGCCCTGAAAGCTGTTGCTGGTCTTCACCTTCCCCCTGCAGTTTATTCACAGGCACAACAGGTTTTGGGATCTGTGCTTGCCCACAGAAGGAACATCTCACGGTGCGCATCCTCGGCAGAGCCTGTTCCCGAAAAGGCAGACGTCCGGCTCCTTGTCCCACACGGAAGGTGGCAGCCCGGAAAGCTCTTGCTGGTCTTCACCTTCCCCCTGCAGCCTATTCACAGGCACAACAGGTTTTGGGATCTGTGCTTGCCCACAGAAGGAACATCTCACGGTGCGCATCCTCGGCAGAGCCTGTTCCCGAAAAGGCAAACGTCCGGCTCCTTGTCCCACACGGAAGGTGGCAGCCCTGAAAGCTGGTGCTGGTCTTCACCTTCCCCGTGCAGCCTATTCACAGGCACAACAGGTTGTGGGATCTGTGCTTGCCCAGAGAAGGAACATCTCACGGTGCGCATCCTCGGCAGAGCCTGTTCCCGAAAAGGCAAACGTCCGGCTCCTTGTCCCACACGGAAGGTGGCAGCCCGGAAAGCTCTTGCTGGTCTTCACCTTCCCCCTGCAGCCTATTCACAGGCACAACCGCACTGGGAATCTCTGCTTTCCCAAAGACGCAATCTCTCACGGTGCGCATCCTCGGCAGAGCCTGTTCCCGAAAAGGCAAACGTCCGGCTCCTTGTCCCACACGGAAGGTGGCAGCCCTGAAAGCTGTTGCTGGTCTTCACCTTCCCCCTGCAGCCTATTCACAGGCACAACAGGTTGTGGGATCTGTGCTTGCCCAGAGAAGGAACATCTCACGGTGCGCATCCTCGGCAGAGCCTGTTCCCGAAAAGCCAAACGTCCGGCTCCTTGTCCCACACGGAAGGTGGCAGCCCTGAAAGCTGTTGCTGGTCTTCACCTTCCCCGTGCAGCCTATTCACAGGCACAACAGGTTGTGGGATCTGTGCTTGCCCAGAGAAGGAACATCTCACGGTGCGCATCCTCGGCAGAGCCTGTTCCCGAAAAGGCAAACGTCCGGCTCCTTGTCCCACACGGAAGGTGGCAGCCCTGAAAGCTCCTGCTGGTCTTCACCTTCCCCCTGCAGCCTATTCACAGGCACAACCGCACTGGGAATCTCTGCTTTCCCAAAGACGCAATCTCTCACGGTGCGCATCCTCGGCAGAGCCTGTTCCCGAAAAGGCAAACGTCCGGCTCCTTGTCCCACACGGAAGGTGGCAGCCCTGAAAGCTGTTGCTGGTCTTCACCTTCCCCCTGCAGCCTATTCACAGGCACAACCGCACTGGGAATCTCTGCTTTCCCAAAGACGCAATGTCTCACGGTGCGCATCCTCGGCAGAGCCTGTTCCCGAAAAGGCAAACGTCCGGCTCCTTGTCCCACACGGAAGGTGGCAGCCCTGAAAGCTGGTGCTGGTCTTCACCTTCCCCCTGCAGCCTAGTCACAGGCACAACAGGTTGTGGGATCTGTGCTTGCCCAGAGAAGGAACATCTCACGGTGCGCATCCTCGGCAGAGCCTGTTCCCGAAAAGCCAAACGTCCGTCTCCTGGTCCCACACGGAAGGTGGCAGCCCTGAAAGCTCTTGCTGGTCTTCACCTTCCCCCTGCAGCCTATTCACAGGCACAACAGGTTTTGGGATCTGTGCTTGCCCAGAGAAGGAACATCTCACGGTGCGCATCCTCGGCAGAGCCTGTTTCCGAAAAGGCAAACGTCCGGCTCCTGGTCCCACACGGAAGGTGGCAGCCCTGAAAGCTCTTGCTGGTCTTCACCTTCCCCCTGCAGCCTATTCACAGGCACAACAGGTTTGGGGATCTGTGCTTGCCCAGAGAAGGAACATCTCACGGTGCGCATCCTCGGCAGAGCCTGTTCCCGAAAAGGCAAACGTCCGGCTCCTTGTCCCACACGGAAGGGGGCAGCCCTGAAAGCTCCTGCTGGTCTTCACCTTCCCCCTGCAGCCTATTCACAGGCACAACAGGTTGTGGGATCTGTGCTTGCCCAGAGAAGGAACATCTCACGGTGCGCATCCTCGGCAGAGCCTGTTCCCGAAAAGGCAGACGTCCGGCTCCTTGTCCCACACGGAAGGTGGCAGCCCTGAAAGCTCTTGCTGGTCTTCACCTTCCCCCTGCAGCCTATTCACAGGCACAACAGGTTGTGGGATCTGTGCTTGCCCAGAGAAGGAACATCTCACGGTGCGCATCCTCGGCAGAGCCTGTTCCCGAAAAGGCAAACGTCCGGCTCCTTGTCCCACACGGAAGGTGGCAGCCCTGAAAGCTGTTGCTGGTCTTCACCTTCCCCCTGCAGCCTATTCACAGGCACAACAGGTTGTGGGATCTGTGCTTGCCCAGAGAAGGAACATCTCACGGTGCGCATCCTCGGCAGAGCCTGTTCCCGAAAAGGCAAACGTCCGGCTCCTGGTCCCACAAGGAAGGGGGCAGCCCTGAAAGCTGTTGCTGGTCTTCACCTTTCCCCTGCAGCCTATTCACAGGCACAACAGGTTTTGGGATCTGTGCTTGCCCAGAGAAGGAACATCTCACGGTGCGCATCCTTGGCAGAGCCTGTTCCCGAAAAGGCAAACGTCCGGCTCCTGGTCCCACACGGAAGGGGGCAGACCTGAAAGCTCTTGCTGGTCTTCACCTTCCCCCTGCAGCCTATTCACAGGCACAACAGCTTTTGGGATCTGTGCTTGCCCAGAGAAGGAACATCTCACGGTGCGCATCCTCGGCAGAGCCTGTTCCCGAAAAGGCAAACGCCCGGCTCCTGGTCCCACACGGAAGGTGGCAGCCCTGAAAGCTGTTGCTGGTCTTCACCTTCCCCGTGCAGCCTATTCACAGGCACAACCGCACTGGGAATCCCTGCTTTCCCGAAGACGCAATCTCTCACGGTGCGCATCCTCGGCAGAGCCTGTTCCCGAAAAGGCAAACGTCCGGCTCCTTGTCCCACACGGAAGGTGGCAGCCCTGAAAGCTCTTGCTGGTCTTCACATTCCCCCTGCAGCCTATTCACAGGCACAACAGGTTGTGGGATCTGTGCTTGCCCACAGAAGGAACATCTCACGGTGCGCATCCTCGGCAGAGCCTGTTCCCGAAAAGGCAAACGTCCGGCTCCTTGTCCCACACGGAAGGTGGCAGCCCTGAAAGCTGTTGTTGGTCTTCACCTTCCCCGTGCAGCCTATTCACAGGCACAACAGGTTGTGGGATCTGTGCTTGCCCAGAGAAGGAACATCTCACGGTGCGCATCCTCGGCAGAGCCTGTTCCCGAAAAGGCAAACGTCCGGCTCCTTGTCCCACACGGAAGGGGGCAGCCCTGAAAGATGTTGCTGGTCTTCACCTTCCCCCTGCAGCCTATTCACAGGCACAACAGGTTTTGGGATCTGTGCTTGCCCAGAGAAGGAACATCTCACGGTGCGCATCCTCGGCAGAGCCTGTTCCCGAAAAGGCAAACGTCCGGCTCCTTGTCCCACACGGAAGGTGGCAGCCCTGAAAGCTCTTGCTGGTCTTCACCTTCCCCCTGCAGCCTATTCACAGGCACAACAGGTTGTGGGATCTGTGCTTGCCCAGAGAAGGAACATCTCACGGTGCGCATCCTCGGCAGAGCCTGTTCCCGAAAAGGCAAACGTCCGGCTCCTTGTCCCACACGGAAGGTGGCAGCCCTGAAAGCTCTTGCTGGTCTTCACCTTCCCCCTGCAGCCTATTCACAGGCACAACAGGTTTTGGGATCTGTGCTTGCCCAGAGAAGGAACATCTCACGGTGCGCATCCTCGGCAGAGCCTGTTCCCGAAAAGGCAAACGTCCGGCTCCTTGTCCCACACGGAAGGTGGCAGCCCTGAAAGCTGTTGCTGGTCTTCACCTTCCCCGTGCAGCCTATTCACAGGCACAACCGCACTGGGAATCTCTGCTTTCCCAAAGACGCAATCTCTCCCGGTGCGTATCCTCGGCAGAGCCTGTTCCCGAAAAGGCAAACGTCCGGCTCCTTGTCCCACACGGAAGGGGGCAGACCTGAAAGCTCTTGCTGGTCTTCACCTTCCCCCTGCAGCCTAGTCACAGGCACAACAGGTTGTGGGATCTGTGCTTGCCCACAGAAGGAACATCTCACGGTGCGCATCCTCGGCAGAGCCTGTTCCCGAAAAGGCAAACGTCCGGCTCCTTGTCCCACACGGAAGGTGGCAGCCCTGAAAGCTCTTGCTGGTCTTCACATTCCCCCTGCAGCCTATTCACAGGCACAACAGGTTGTGGGATCTGTGCTTGCCCACAGAAGGAACATCTCACGGTGCGCATCCTCGGCAGAGCCTGTTCCCGAAAAGGCAAACGTCCGGCTCCTTGTCCCACACGGAAGGTGGCAGCCCTGAAAGCTGTTGTTGGTCTTCACCTTCCCCGTGCAGCCTATTCACAGGCACAACAGGTTGTGGGATCTGTGCTTGCCCAGAGAAGGAACATCTCACGGTGCGCATCCTCGGCAGAGCCTGTTCCCGAAAAGGCAAACGTCCGGCTCCTTGTCCCACACGGAAGGGGGCAGCCCTGAAAGATGTTGCTGGTCTTCACCTTCCCCCTGCAGCCTATTCACAGGCACAACAGGTTTTGGGATCTGTGCTTGCCCAGAGAAGGAACATCTCACGGTGCGCATCCTCGGCAGAGCCTGTTCCCGAAAAGGCAAACGTCCGGCTCCTTGTCCCACACGGAAGGTGGCAGCCCTGAAAGCTCTTGCTGGTCTTCACCTTCCCCCTGCAGCCTATTCACAGGCACAACAGGTTGTGGGATCTGTGCTTGCCCAGAGAAGGAACATCTCACGGTGCGCATCCTCGGCAGAGCCTGTTCCCGAAAAGGCAAACGTCCGGCTCCTTGTCCCACACGGAAGGTGGCAGCCCTGAAAGCTCTTGCTGGTCTTCACCTTCCCCCTGCAGCCTATTCACAGGCACAACAGGTTTTGGGATCTGTGCTTGCCCAGAGAAGGAACATCTCACGGTGCGCATCCTCGGCAGAGCCTGTTCCCGAAAAGGCAAACGTCCGGCTCCTTGTCCCACACGGAAGGTGGCAGCCCTGAAAGCTGTTGCTGGTCTTCACCTTCCCCGTGCAGCCTATTCACAGGCACAACCGCACTGGGAATCTCTGCTTTCCCAAAGACGCAATCTCTCCCGGTGCGTATCCTCGGCAGAGCCTGTTCCCGAAAAGGCAAACGTCCGGCTCCTTGTCCCACACGGAAGGGGGCAGACCTGAAAGCTCTTGCTGGTCTTCACCTTCCCCCTGCAGCCTAGTCACAGGCACAACAGGTTGTGGGATCTGTGCTTGCCCAGAGAAGGAACATCTCACGGTGCGCATCCTCGGCAGAGCCTGTTCCCGAAAAGGCAAACGCCCGGCTCCTGGTCCCACACGGAAGGTGGCAGCCCGGAAAGCTCTTGCTGGTCTTCACCTTCCCCGTGCAGCCTAGTCACAGGCACAACCGCACTGGGAATCTCTGCTTGCCCAAAGACGCAATCTCTCACTGTGCGCATCCTCGGCAGAGCCTGTTCCCGAAAAGGCAAACGTCCGGCTCCTTGTCCCACACGGAAGGTGGCAGCCCTGAAAGCTGTTGCTGGTCTTCACCTTCCCCCTGCAGCCTATTCACAGGCACAACAGGTTGTGGGATCTGTGCTTGCCCAGAGAAGGAACATCTCACGGTGCGCATCCTCGGCAGAGCCTGTTCCCGAAAAGGCAAACATCCGGCTCCTTGTCCCACACGGAAGGTGGCAGCCCTGAAAGCTCTTGCTGGTCTTCACCTTCCCCGTGCAGCCTATTCACAGGCACAACCGCACTGGGAATCTCTGCTTTCCCAAAGACGCAATCTCTCACGGTGCGCATCCTCGGCAGAGCCTGTTCCCGAAAAGGCAAACGTCCGGCTCCTTGTCCCACACGGAAGGTGGCAGCCCTGAAAGCTGTTGTTGGTCTTCACCTTCCCCCTGCAGCCTATTCACAGGCACAACAGGTTTGGGGATCTGTGCTTGCCCAGAGAAGGAACATCTCACGGTGCGCACCCTCGGCAGAGCCTGTTCCCGAAAAGGCAAACGTCCGGCACCTTGTCCCACACGGAAGAGGGCAGACCTGAAAGCTCTTGCTGGTCTTCACCTTCCCCCTGCAGCCTATTCACAGGCACAACAGGTTGTGGGATCTGTGCTTGCCCAGAGAAGGAACATCTCACGGTGCGCATCCTCGGCAGAGCCTGTTCCCGAAAAGGCAAACGTCCGGCTCCTTGTCCCACACGGAAGGTGGCAGCCCTGAAAGCTCTTGCTGGTCTTCACCTTCCCCCTGCAGCCTATTCACAGGCACAACAGGTTTTGGGATCTGTGCTTGCCCAGAGAAGGAACATCTCACGGTGCGCATCCTCGGCAGAGCCTGTTCCCGAAAAGGCAAACGTCCGGCTCCTTGTCCCACACGGAAGGTGGCAGCCCTGAAAGCTCTTGCTGGTCTTCACCTTCCCCCTGCAGCCTATTCACAGGCACAACAGGTTGTGGGATCTGTGCTTGCCCAGAGAAGGAACATCTCACGGTGCGCATCCTCGGCAGAGCCTGTTCCCGAAAAGGCAAACGTCCGGCTCCTTGTCCCACACGGAAGGTGGCAGCCCTGAAAGCTGTTGCTGGTCTTCACCTTCCCCGTGCAGCCTATTCACAGGCACAACCGCACTGGGAATCTCTGCTTTCCCAAAGACGCAATCTCTCCCGGTGCGTATCCTCGGCAGAGCCTGTTCCCGAAAAGGCAAACGTCCGGCTCCTTGTCCCACACGGAAGGTGGCAGCCCTGAAAGCTGTTGTTGGTCTTCACCTTCCCCCTGCAGCCTATTCACAGGCACAACAGGTTGTGGGATCTGTGCTTGCCCAGAGAAGGAACATCTCACGGTGCGCACCCTCGGCAGAGCCTGTTCCCGAAAAGGCAAACGTCCGGCACCTTGTCCCACACGGAAGAGGGCAGACCTGAAAGCTCTTGCTGGTCTTCACCTTCCCCCTGCAGCCTATTCACAGGCACAACAGGTTGTGGGATCTGTGCTTGCCCAGAGAAGGAACATCTCACGGTGCGCACCCTCGGCAGAGCCTGTTCCCGAAAAGGCAAACGTCCGGCTCCTTGTCCCACATGGAAGGGGGCAGACCTGAAAGCTGTTGCTGGTCTTCACCTTCCCCCTGCAGCCTATTCACAGGCACAACAGGTTGTGGGATCTGTGCTTGACCAGAGAAGGAACATCTCACGGTGCGCATCCTCGGCAGAGCCTGTTCCCGAAAAGGCAAACGTCCGGCTCCTGGTCCCACACGGAAGGTGGCAGCCCTGAAAGCAGTTGCTGGTCTTCACCTTCCCCCTGCAGCCTATTCAAGGCACAACCGCACTGGGAATCTCTGCTTTCCCAAAGACGCAATCTCTCACGGTGCGCATCCTCGGCAGAGCCTGTTCCCGAAAAGGCAAACGTCCGGCTCCTTGTCCCACACGGAAGGTGGCAGCCCTGAAAGCTGTTGCTGGTCTTCACCTTCCCCCTGCAGCCTATTCACAGGCACAACAGGTTGTGGGATCTGTGCTTGCCCAGAGAAGGAACATCTCACGGTGCGCATCCTCGGCAGAGCCTGTTCCCGAAAAGGCAGACGTCCGGCTCCTTGTCCCACACGGAAGGTGGCAGCCCTGAAAGCTGTTGCTGGTCTTCACCTTCCCCCTGCAGCCTATTCACAGGCACAACAGGTTGTGGGATCTGTGCTTGCCCAGAGAAGGAACATCTCACGGTGCGCATCCTCGGCAGAGCCTGTTCCCGAAAAGGCAAACGTCCGGCTCCTTGTCCCACACGGAAGGTGGCAGCCCTGAAAGCTCTTGCTGGTCTTCACCTTCCCCCTGCAGCCTATTCACAGGCACAACAGGTTGTGGGATCTGTGCTTGCCCAGAGAAGGAACATCTCACGGTGCGCATCCTCGGCAGAGCCTGTTCCCGAAAAGGCAAACGTCCGGCTCCTTGTCCCACACGGAAGGGGGCAGCCCTGAAAGCTGTTGCTGGTCTTCACCTTCCCCCTGCAGCCTATTCACAGGCACAACAGGTTGTGGGATCTGTGCTTGCCCAGGGAAGGAACATCTCACGGTGCGCATCCTCGGCAGAGCCTGTTCCCGAAAAGGCAAACGTCTGGCTCCTTGTCCCACACGGAAGGGGGCAGCCCTGAAAGCTGTTGCTGGTCTTCACCTTCCCCGTGCAGCCTAATCACAGGCACAACAGGTTGTGGGATCTGTGCTTGCCCAGAGAAGGAACATCTCACGGTGCGCATCCTCGGCAGAGCCTGTTCCCGAAAAGGCAAACGTCCGGCTCCTGGTCCCACACAGAAGGTGGCAGCCCTGAAAGCTGTTGCTGGTCTTCACCTTCCCCCTGCAGCCTATTCACAGGCACAACAGGTTTTGGGATCTGTGCTTGCCCAGAGAAGGAACATCTCACGGTGCGCATCCTTGGCAGAGCCTGTTCCCAAAAAGGCAAACGTACGGCTCCTGGTCCCACACGGAAGGGGGCAGACCGGAAAGCTCTTGCTGGTCTTCACCTTCCCCCTGCAGCCTATTCACAGGCACAACAGGTTGTGGGATCTGTGCTTGCCCAGAGAAGGAACATCTCACGGTGCGCACCCTAGGCAGAGCCTGTGCCCGAAAAGGCAAACGTCCGGCTCCTTGTCCCACACAGAAGGTGGCAGCCCTGAAAGCTGTTGTTGGTCTTCACCTTCCCCCTGCAGCCTAGTCACAGGCACAACAGGTTGTGGGATCTGTGCTTGCCCAGAGAAGGAACATCTCACGGTGCGCATCCTTGGCAGAGCCTGTTCCCGAAAAGGCAAACGTCCGGCTCCTGGTCCCACACGGAAGGTGGCAGCCCTGAAAGCTGTTGCTGGTCTTCACCTTCCCCCTGCAGCCTATTCACAGGCACAACAGCTTTTGGGATCTGTGCTTGACCAGAGAAGGAACATCTCACGGTGCGCATCCTCGGCAGAGCCTGTTCCCGAAAAGGCAAACGTCCGGCTCCTTGTCCCACACGGAAGGTGGCAGCCCTGAAAGCAGTTGCTGGTCTTCACCTTCCCCCTGCAGCCTATTCAAGGCACAACCGCACTGGGAATCTCTGCTTTCCCAAAGACGCAATCTCTCACGGTGCGCATCCTCGGCAGAGCCTGTTCCCGAAAAGGCAAACGTCCGGCTCCTTGTCCCACACGGAAGGTGGCAGCCCTGAAAGCTGTTGCTGGTCTTCACCTTCCCCCTGCAGCCTAGTCACAGGCACAACAGGTTGTGGGATCTGTGCTTGCCCAGAGAAGGAACATCTCACGGTGCGCATCCTCGGCAGAGCCTGTTCCCGAAAAGGCAGACGTCCGGCTCCTTGTCCCACACGGAAGGTGGCAGCCCGGAAAGCTCTTGCTGGTCTTCACCTTCCCCCTGCAGCCTATTCACAGGCACAACAGGTTGTGGGATCTGTGCTTGCCCAGAGAAGGAACATCTCACGGTGCGCATCCTCGGCAGAGCCTGTTCCCGAAAAGGCAAACGTCCGGCTCCTTGTCCCACACGGAAGGTGGCAGCCCTGAAAGCTCTTGCTGGTCTTCACCTTCCCCCTGCAGCCTATTCACAGGCACAACAGGTTGTGGGATCTGTGCTTGCCCAGAGAAGGAACATCTCACGGTGCGCATCCTCGGCAGAGCCTGTTCCCGAAAAGGCAAACGTCCGGCTCCTTGTCCCACACGGAAGGTGGCAGCCCTGAAAGCTGTTGCTGGTCTTCACCTTCCCCCTGCAGCCTATTCACAGGCACAACAGGTTGTGGGATCTGTGCTTGCCCAGAGAAGGAACATCTCACGGTGCGCATCCTCGGCAGAGCCTGTTCCCGAAAAGGCAAACGTCTGGCTCCTGGTCCCACACGGAAGGGGGCAGCCCTGAAAGATGTTGCTGGTCTTCACCTTCCCCGTGCAGCCTAATCACAGGCACAACAGGTTGTGGGATCTGTGCTTGCCCAGAGAAGGAACATCTCACGGTGCGCATCCTCGGCAGAGCCTGTTCCCGAAAAGGCAAACGTCCGGCTCCTTGTCCCACACGGAAGGTGGCAGCCCTGAAAGCTGTTGCTGGTCTTCACCTTCCCCCTGCAGCCTATTCACAGGCACAACAGGTTTTGGGATCTGTGCTTGCCCAGAGAAGGAACATCTCACGGTGCGCATCCTTGGCAGAGCCTGTTCCCAAAAAGGCAAACGTCCGGCTCCTGGTCCCACACGGAAGGGGGCAGACCGGAAAGCTCTTGCTGGTCTTCACCTTCCCCCTGCAGCCTATTCACAGGCACAACAGGTTGTGGGATCTGTGCTTGCCCAGAGAAGGAACATCTCACGGTGCGCACCCTAGGCAGAGCCTGTGCCCGAAAAGGCAAACGTCCGGCTCCTTGTCCCACACAGAAGGTGGCAGCCCTGAAAGCTGTTGTTGGTCTTCACCTTCCCCCTGCAGCCTAGTCACAGGCACAACAGGTTGTGGGATCTGTGCTTGCCCAGAGAAGGAACATCTCACGGTGCGCATCGTCGGCAGAGCCTGTTCCCGAAAAGGCAGACGTCCGGCTCCTGGTCCCACACGGAAGGGGGCAGCCCTGAAAGCTGTTGCTGGTCTTCACCTTCCCCCTGCAGCCTATTCACAGGCACAACAGCTTTTGGGATCTGTGCTTGCCCACTGAAGGAACATCTCACGGTGCGCATCCTCGGCAGAGCCTGTTCCCGAAAAGGCAAACGTCCGGCTCCTGGTCCCACACGGAAGGTGGCAGCCCTGAAAGCAGTTGCTGGTCTTCACCTTCCCCGTGCAGCCTATTCACAGGCACAACCGCACTGGGAATCTCTGCTTTCCCAAAGACGCAATCTCTCACGGTGCGCATCCTCGGCAGAGCCTGTTCCCGAAAAGGCAAACGTCCGGCTCCTTGTCCCACACGGAAGGTGGCAGCCCTGAAAGCTGGTGCTGGTCTTCACATTCCCCCTGCAGCCTATTCACAGGCACAACAGGTTGTGGGATCTGTGCTTGCCCAGAGAAGGAACATCTCACGGTGCGCATCCTCGGCAGAGCCTGTTCCCGAAAAGGCAAACGTCCGGCTCCTTGTCCCACACGGAAGGTGGCAGCCCTGAAAGCTGTTGCTGGTCTTCAACTTCCCCCTGCAGCCTATTCACAGGCACAACAGGTTGTGGGATCTGTGCTTGCCCAGAGAAGGAACATCTCACGGTGCGCATCCTCGGCAGAGCCTGTTCCCGAAAAGGCAAACGTCCGGCTCCTTGTCCCACACGGAAGGGGGCAGCCCTGAAAGATGTTGCTGGTCTTCACCTTCCCCGTGCAGCCTAATCACAGGCACAACAGGTTGTGGGATCTGTGCTTGCCCAGAGAAGGAACATCTCACGGTGCGCATCCTCGGCAGAGCCTGTTCCCGAAAAGGCAAACGTCCGGCTCCTTGTCCCACACGGAAGGTGGCAGCCCTGAAAGCTGTTGCTGGTCTTCACCTTCCCCCTGCAGCCTATTCACAGGCACAACAGGTTTTGGGATCTGTGCTTGCCCAGAGAAGGAACATCTCACGGTGCGCATCCTCGGCAGAGCCTGTTCCCGAAAAGGCAAACGTCCGGCTCCTTGTCCCACACGGAAGGTGGCAGCCCTGAAAGCTCTTGCTGGTCTTCACCTTCCCCCTGCAGCCTATTCACAGGCACAACAGGTTTTGGGATCTGTGCTTGCCCAGAGAAGGAACATCTCACGGTGCGCATCCTCGGCAGAGCCTGTTCCCGAAAAGGCAAACGTCCGGCTCCTTGTCCCACACGGAAGGTGGCAGCCCTGAAAGCTGTTGCTGGTCTTCACCTTCCCCGTGCAGCCTATTCACAGGCACAACCGCACTGGGAATCTCTGCTTTCCCAAAGACGCAATCTCTCCCGGTGCGTATCCTCGGCAGAGCCTGTTCCCGAAAAGGCAAACGTCCGGCTCCTTGTCCCACACGGAAGGGGGCAGACCTGAAAGCTCTTGCTGGTCTTCACCTTCCCCCTGCAGCCTAGTCACAGGCACAACAGGTTGTGGGATCTGTGCTTGCCCAGAGAAGGAACATCTCACGGTGCGCATCCTCGGCAGAGCCTGTTCCCGAAAAGGCAAACGCCCGGCTCCTGGTCCCACACGGAAGGTGGCAGCCCGGAAAGCTCTTGCTGGTCTTCACCTTCCCCGTGCAGCCTAGTCACAGGCACAACCGCACTGGGAATCTCTGCTTGCCCAAAGACGCAATCTCTCACTGTGCGCATCCTCGGCAGAGCCTGTTCCCGAAAAGGCAAACGTCCGGCTCCTTGTCCCACACGGAAGGTGGCAGCCCTGAAAGCTGTTGCTGGTCTTCACCTTCCCCCTGCAGCCTATTCACAGGCACAACAGGTTGTGGGATCTGTGCTTGCCCAGAGAAGGAACATCTCACGGTGCGCATCCTCGGCAGAGCCTGTTCCCGAAAAGGCAAACATCCGGCTCCTTGTCCCACACGGAAGGTGGCAGCCCTGAAAGCTCTTGCTGGTCTTCACCTTCCCCGTGCAGCCTATTCACAGGCACAACCGCACTGGGAATCTCTGCTTTCCCAAAGACGCAATCTCTCACGGTGCGCATCCTCAGCAGAGCCTGTTCCCGAAAAGGCAAACGTCCGGCTCCTTGTCCCACACGGAAGGTGGCAGACCTGAAAGCTCTTGCTGGTCTTCACCTTCCCCCTGCAGCCTATTCACAGGCACAACAGGTTGTGGGATCTGTGCTTGCCCAGAGAAGGAACATCTCACGGTGCGCATCCTCGGCAGAGCCTGTTCCCGAAAAGGCAAACGTCCGGCTCCTTGTCCCACACGGAAGGTGGCAGCCCTGAAAGCTCTTGCTGGTCTTCACCTTCCCCCTGCAGCCTATTCACAGGCACAACAGGTTGTGGGATCTGTGCTTGCCCAGAGAAGGAACATCTCACGGTGCGCATCCTTGGCAGAGCCTGTTCCCGAAAAGGCAAACGTCCGGCTCCTGGTCCCACACGGAAGGTGGCAGCCCTGAAAGCTGTTGCTGGTCTTCACCTTCCCCGTGCAGCCTATTCACAGGCACAACAGGCTGTGGGATCTGTGCTTGCCCAGAGAAGGAACATCTCACGGTGCGCATCCTCGGCAGAGCCTGTTCCCGAAAAGGCAGACGTCCGGCTCCTGGTCCCACACGGAAGGTGGCAGCCCTGAAAGCTCTTGCTGGTCTTCACCTTCCCCCTGCAGCCTATTCACAGGCACAACAGGTTGTGGGATCTGTGCTTGCCCAGAGAAGGAACATCTCACGGTGCGCACCCTCGGCAGAGCCTGTTCCCGAAAAGGCAAACGTCCGGCTCCTTGTCCCACATGGAAGGGGGCAGCCCTGAAAGCTGTTGCTGGTCTTCACCTTCCCCCTGCAGCCTATTCACAGGCACAACAGGTTGTGGGATCTGTGCTTGACCAGAGAAGGAACATCTCACGGTGCGCATCCTCGGCAGAGCCTGTTCCCGAAAAGGCAAACGTCCGGCTCCTTGTCCCACACGGAAGGTGGCAGCCCTGAAAGCAGTTGCTGGTCTTCACCTTCCCCCTGCAGCCTATTCAAGGCACAACCGCACTGGGAATCTCTGCTTTCCCAAAGACGCAATCTCTCACGGTGCGCATCCTCGGCAGAGCCTGTTCCCGAAAAGGCAAACGTCCGGCTCCTTGTCCCACACGGAAGGTGGCAGCCCTGAAAGCTGTTGCTGGTCTTCACCTTCCCCCTGCAGCCTATTCACAGGCACAACAGGTTGTGGGATCTGTGCTTGCCCAGAGAAGGAACATCTCACGGTGCGCATCCTCGGCAGAGCCTGTTCCCGAAAAGGCAGACGTCCGGCTCCTTGTCCCACACGGAAGGTGGCAGCCCGGAAAGCTCTTGCTGGTCTTCACCTTCCCCCTGCAGCCTATTCACAGGCACAACAGGTTGTGGGATCTGTGCTTGCCCAGAGAAGGAACATCTCACGGTGCGCATCCTCGGCAGAGCCTGTTCCCGAAAAGGCAAACGTCCGGCTCCTTGTCCCACACGGAAGGTGGCAGCCCTGAAAGCTCTTGCTGGTCTTCACCTTCCCCCTGCAGCCTATTCACAGGCACAACAGGTTGTGGGATCTGTGCTTGCCCAGAGAAGGAACATCTCACGGTGCGCATCCTCGGCAGAGCCTGTTCCCGAAAAGGCAAACGTCCGGCTCCTTGTCCCACACGGAAGGGGGCAGCCCTGAAAGCTGTTGCTGGTCTTCACCTTCCCCCTGCAGCCTATTCACAGGCACAACAGGTTGTGGGATCTGTGCTTGCCCAGAGAAGGAACATCTCACGGTGCGCATCCTCGGCAGAGCCTGTTCCTGAAAAGGCAAACGTCCGACTCCTTGTCCCACACGGAAGGGGGCAGCCCTGAAAGCTCTTGCTGGTCTTCACCTTCCCCCTGCAGCCTATTCACAGGCACAACCGCACTGGGAATCTCTGCTTTCCCAAAGACGGAATCTCTCACGGTGCGTATCCTCGGCAGAGCCTGTTCCCAAAAAGGCAAACGTCCGGCTCCTTGTCCCACACGGAAGGGGGCAGCCCTGAAAGCTCTTGCTGGTCTTCACCTTCCCCCTGCAGCCTATTCACAGGCACAACAGGTTGTGGGATCTGTGCTTGCCCAGAGAAGGAACATCTCACGGTGCGCATCCTCGGCAGAGCCTGTTCCCGAAAAGGCAAACGTCCGGCTCCTTGTCCCACACGGAAGGTGGCAGCCCTGAAAGCTGTTGCTGGTCTTCAACTTCCCCCTGCAGCCTATTCACAGGCACAACAGGTTTTGGGATCTGTGCTTGCCCAGAGAAGGAACATCTCACGGTGCGCATCCTCGGCAGAGCCTGTTCCCGAAAAGGCAAACGTCCGGCTCCTGGTCCCACACGGAAGGGGGCAGACCGGAAAGCTCTTGCTGGTCTTCACCTTCCCCCTGCAGCCTATTCACAGGCACAACAGGTTGTGGGATCTGTGCTTGCCCAGAGAAGGAACATCTCACGGTGCGCATCCTCGGCAGAGCCTGTTCCCGAAAAGGCAGACGTCCGGCTCCTTGTCCCACACGGAAGGTGGCAGCCCTGAAAGCTCTTGCTGGTCTTCACCTTCCCCCTGCAGCCTATTCACAGGCACAACAGGTTGTGGGATCTGTGCTTGCCCAGAGAAGGAACATCTCACGGTGCGCACCCTCGGCAGAGCCTGTTCCCGAAAAGGCAAACGTCCGGCTCCTTGTCCCACACGGAAGGGGGCAGCCCTGAAAGCTGTTGCTGGTCTTCACCTTCCCCGTGCAGCGTAGTCACAGGCACAACAGGTTTTGGGATCTGTGCTTGCCCAGAGAAGGAACATCTCACGGTGCGCATCCTCGGCAGAGCCTGTTCCCGAAAAGGCTAACGCCCGGCTCCTGGTCCCACACGGAAGGTGGCAGCCCTGAAAGCAGTTGCTGGTCTTCACCTTCCCCCTGCAGCCTATTCACAGGCACAACCGCACTGGGAATCTCTGCTTTCCCAAAGACGCAATCTCTCACGGTGTGCATCCTCGGCAGAGCCTGTTCCCGAAAAGGCAAACGTCCGGCTCCTTGTCCCACACGGAAGGTGGCAGCCCTGAAAGCTGTTGCTGGTCTTCACCTTCCCCCTGCAGCCTATTCACAGGCACAACAGGTTGTGGGATCTGTGCTTGCCCAGAGAAGGAACATCTCACGGTGCGCATCCTCGGCAGAGCCTGTTCCCGAAAAGGCAAACGTCTGGCTCCTGGTCCCACAAGGAAGGGGGCAGCCCTGAAAGCTGTTGCTGGTCTTCACCTTCCCCGTGCAGCCTATTCACAGGCACAACAGGTTTGGGGATCTGTGCTTGCCCAGAGAAGGAACATCTCACGGTGCGCATCCTTGGCAGAGCCTGTTCCCGAAAAGGCAAACGTCCGGCTCCTGGTCCCACACAGAAGGGGGCAGACCTGAAAGCTCTTGCTGGTCTTCACCTTCCCCCTGCAGCCTATTCACAGGCACAACAGGTTTTGGGATCTGTGCTTGCCCAGAGAAGGAACATCTCACGGTGCGCATCCTCGGCAGAGCCTGTTCCCGAAAAGGCAAACGTCCGGCTCCTTGTCCCACACGGAAGGGGGCAGCCCGGAAAGCTCTTGCTGGTCTTCACCTTCCCCCTGCAGCCTATTCACAGGCACCACAGGTTTTGGGATCTGTGCTTGCCCAGAGAAGGAACATCTCACGGTGCGCATCCTCGGCAGAGCCTGTTCCCGAAAAGGCAGACGTCCGGCTCCTTGTCCCACACGGAAGGTGGCAGCCCTGAAAGCTCTTGCTGGTCTTCACCTTCCCCCTGCAGCCTATTCACAGGCACAACAGGTTGTGGGATCTGTGCTTGCCCAGAGAAGGAACATCTCACGGTGCGCATCCTTGGCAGAGCCTGTTCCCGAAAAGGCAAACGTCCGGCTCCTGGTCCCACACGGAAGGGGGCAGCCCTGAAAGCTGTTGCTGGTCTTCACCTTCCCCCTGCAGCCTAATCACAGGCACAACAGGTTGTGGGATCTGTGCTTGCCCAGAGAAGGAACATCTCACGGTGCGCATCCTCGGCAGAGCCTGTTCCCGAAAAGGCAAACGTCCGGCTCCTTGTCCCACACGGAAGGTGGCAGCCCTGAAAGCTGTTGCTGGTCTTCACCTTCCCCGTGCAGCCTATTCACAGGCACAACCGCACTGGGAATCTCTGCTTTCCCAAAGACGCAATCTCTCACGGTGCGCATCCTCGGCAGAGCCTGTTCCCGAAAAGGCAAACATCCGGCTCCTTGTCCCACACGGAAGGTGGCAACCCTGAAAGCTGTTGCTGGTCTTCACCTTCCCCCTGCAGCCTATTCACAGGCACAACCGCACTGGGAATCTCTGCTTTCCCAAAGACGCAATCTCTCACGGTGCGTATCCTCGGCAGAGCCTGTTCCCGAAAAGGCAAACCTCCGGCTCCTTGTCCCACACGGAAGGTGGCAGCCCTGAAAGCTGTTGCTGGTCTTCACCTTCCCCCTGCAGCCTATTCACAGGCCCAACAGGTTGTGGGATCTGTGCTTGCCCAGAGAAGGAACATCTCACGGTGCGCATCCTCGGCAGAGCCTGTTCCCGAAAAGGCAGACGTCCGGCTCCTTGTCCCACACGGAAGGTGGCAGCCCTGAAAGCTCTTGCTGGTCTTCACCTTCCCCCTGCAGCCTATTCACAGGCACAACAGCTTTTGGGATCTGTGCTTGCCCAGAGAAGGAACATCTCACGGTGCGCATCCTCGGCAGAGCCTGTTCCCGAAAAGGCAAACGCCCGGCTCCTTGTCCCACACGGAAGGTGGCAGACCGGAAAGCTCTTGCTGGTCTTCACCTTCCCCCTGCAGCCTAGTCACAGGCACAACCGCACTGGGAATCTCTGCTTTCCCAAAGACGCAATCTCTCACGGTGCGTATCCTCGGCAGAGCCTGTTCCCGAAAAGGCAAACCTCCGGCTCCTTGTCCCACACGGAAGGTGGCAGCCCTGAAAGCTGTTGCTGGTCTTCACCTTCCCCCTGCAGCCTATTCACAGGCCCAACAGGTTGTGGGATCTGTGCTTGCCCAGAGAAGGAACATCTCACGGTGCGCATCCTCGGCAGAGCCTGTTCCCGAAAAGGCAGACGTCCGGCTCCTTGTCCCACACGGAAGGTGGCAGCCCTGAAAGCTCTTGCTGGTCTTCACCTTCCCCCTGCAGCCTATTCACAGGCACAACAGCTTTTGGGATCTGTGCTTGCCCAGAGAAGGAACATCTCACGGTGCGCATCCTCGGCAGAGCCTGTTCCCGAAAAGGCAAACGCCCGGCTCCTGGTCCCACACGGAAGGTGGCAGCCCTGAAAGCTGTTGCTGGTCTTCACCTTCCCCGTGCAGCCTATTCACAGGCACAACCGCACTGGGAATCTCTGCTTTCCCAAAGACGCAATCTCTCACGGTGCGCATCCTCGGCAGAGCCTGTTCCCGAAAAGGCAAACGTCCGGCTCCTGGTCCCACACGGAAGGTGGCAGCCCTGAAAGCTGTTGCTGGTCTTCACCTTCCCCCTGCAGCCTATTCACAGGCACAACCGCACTGGGAATCTCTGCTTTCCCAAAGACGCAATCTCTCACGGTGCGCATCCTCGGCAGAGCCTGTTCCCGAAAAGGCAAACGTCCGGCTCCTTGTCCCACACAGAAGGTGGCAGCCCTGAAAGCTGTTGCTGGTCTTCACCTTCCCCCTGCAGCCTATTCACAGGCACAACAGGTTGTGGGATCTGTGCTTGCCCAGAGAAGGAACATCTCACGGTGCGCATCCTCGGCAGAGCCTGTTCCCGAAAAGGCAAACGTCCGGCTCCTTGTCCCACACGGAAGGTGGCAGCCCGGAAAGCTGTTGCTGGTCTTCACCTTCCCCCTGCAGCCTATTCACAGGCATAACAGGTTGTGGGATCTGTGCTTGCCCAGAGAAGGAACATCTCACGGTGCGCATCTTCGGCAGAGCCTGTTCCCGAAAAGGCAGACGTCCGGCTCCTTGTCCCACACGGAAGGTGGCAGCCCTGAACGATGTTGCTGGTCTTCACCTTCCCCCTGCAGCCTATTCACAGGCACAACAGGTTGTGGGAGCTGTGCTTGCCCAGAGAAGGAACATCTCACGGTGCGCATCCTCGGCAGAGCCTGTTCCCGAAAAGGCAAACGTCCGGCTCCTGGTCCCACACGGAAGGTGGCAGCCCTGAAAGCTGTTGCTGGTCTTCACCTTCCCCCTGCAGCCTATTCACAGGCACAACAGGTTGTGGGATCTGTGCTTGCCCAGAGAAGGAACATCTCACGGTGCGCATCCTCGGCAGAGCCTGTTCCCGAAAAGGCAAACGTCTGGCTCCTGGTCCCACAAGGAAGGGGGCAGCCCTGAAAGCTGTTGCTGGTCTTCACCTTCCCCGTGCAGCCTATTCACAGGCACAACAGGTTTGGGGATCTGTGCTTGCCCAGAGAAGGAACATCTCACGGTGCGCATCCTTGGCAGAGCCTGTTCCCGAAAAGGCAAACGTCCGGCTCCTGGTCCCACACAGAAGGGGGCAGACCTGAAAGCTCTTGCTGGTCTTCACCTTCCCCCTGCAGCCTATTCACAGGCACAACAGGTTTTGGGATCTGTGCTTGCCCAGAGAAGGAACATCTCACGGTGCGCATCCTCGGCAGAGCCTGTTCCCGAAAAGGCAAACGTCCGGCTCCTTGTCCCACACGGAAGGGGGCAGCCCGGAAAGCTCTTGCTGGTCTTCACCTTCCCCCTGCAGCCTATTCACAGGCACCACAGGTTTTGGGATCTGTGCTTGCCCAGAGAAGGAACATCTCACGGTGCGCATCCTCGGCAGAGCCTGTTCCCGAAAAGGCAGACGTCCGGCTCCTTGTTCCACACGGAAGGTGGCAGCCCTGAAAGCTCTTGCTGGTCTTCACCTTCCCCCTGCAGCCTATTCACAGGCACAACAGGTTGTGGGATCTGTGCTTGCCCAGAGAAGGAACATCTCACGGTGCGCATCCTTGGCAGAGCCTGTTCCCGAAAAGGCAAACGTCCGGCTCCTGGTCCCACACGGAAGGGGGCAGCCCTGAAAGCTGTTGCTGGTCTTCACCTTCCCCCTGCAGCCTAATCACAGGCACAACAGGTTGTGGGATCTGTGCTTGCCCAGAGAAGGAACATCTCACGGTGCGCATCCTCGGCAGAGCCTGTTCCCGAAAAGGCAAACGTCCGGCTCCTTGTCCCACACGGAAGGTGGCAGCCCTGAAAGCTGTTGCTGGTCTTCACCTTCCCCGTGCAGCCTATTCACAGGCACAACCGCACTGGGAATCTCTGCTTTCCCAAAGACGCAATCTCTCACGGTGCGCATCCTCGGCAGAGCCTGTTCCCGAAAAGGCAAACATCCGGCTCCTTGTCCCACACGGAAGGTGGCAACCCTGAAAGCTGTTGCTGGTCTTCACCTTCCCCCTGCAGCCTATTCACAGGCACAACCGCACTGGGAATCTCTGCTTTCCCAAAGACGCAATCTCTCACGGTGCGTATCCTCGGCAGAGCCTGTTCCCGAAAAGGCAAACCTCCGGCTCCTTGTCCCACACGGAAGGTGGCAGCCCTGAAAGCTGTTGCTGGTCTTCACCTTCCCCCTGCAGCCTATTCACAGGCCCAACAGGTTGTGGGATCTGTGCTTGCCCAGAGAAGGAACATCTCACGGTGCGCATCCTCGGCAGAGCCTGTTCCCGAAAAGGCAGACGTCCGGCTCCTTGTCCCACACGGAAGGTGGCAGCCCTGAAAGCTCTTGCTGGTCTTCACCTTCCCCCTGCAGCCTATTCACAGGCACAACAGCTTTTGGGATCTGTGCTTGCCCAGAGAAGGAACATCTCACGGTGCGCATCCTCGGCAGAGCCTGTTCCCGAAAAGGCAAACGCCCGGCTCCTGGTCCCACACGGAAGGTGGCAGCCCTGAAAGCTGTTGCTGGTCTTCACCTTCCCCCTGCAGCCTATTCACAGGCACAACCGCACTGGGAATCTCTGCTTTCCCAAAGACGCAATCTCTCACGGCGCGCATCCTCGGCAGAGCCTGTTCCCGAAAAGGCAAACGTCCGGCTCCTTGTCCCACACGGAAGGTGGCAGCCCTGAAAGCTGGTGCTGGTCTTCACCTTCCCCCTGCAGCCTAGTCACAGGCACAACAGGTTTTGGGATCTGTGCTTGCCCAGAGAAGGAACATCTCACGGTGCGCACCCTCGGCAGAGCCTGTTCCCGAAAAGGCAAACGTCCGGCTCCTTGTCCCACACGGAAGGTGGCAGCCCTGAAAGCTGTTGCTGGTCTTCACCTTCCCCCTGCAGCCTATTCACAGGCACAACAGGTTGTGGGATCTGTGCTTGCCCAGAGAAGGAACATCTCACGGTGCGCATCCTCGGCAGAGCCTGTTCCCGAAAAGGCAAACGCCCGGCTCCTTGTCCCACACGGAAGGTGGCAGACCGGAAAGCTCTTGCTGGTCTTCACCTTCCCCCTGCAGCCTAGTCACAGGCACAACCGCACTGGGAATCTCTGCTTTCCCAAAGACGCAATCTCTCACGGTGCGTATCCTCGGCAGAGCCTGTTCCCGAAAAGGCAAACCTCCGGCTCCTTGTCCCACACGGAAGGTGGCAGCCCTGAAAGCTGTTGCTGGTCTTCACCTTCCCCCTGCAGCCTATTCACAGGCCCAACAGGTTGTGGGATCTGTGCTTGCCCAGAGAAGGAACATCTCACGGTGCGCATCCTCGGCAGAGCCTGTTCCCGAAAAGGCAGACGTCCGGCTCCTTGTCCCACACGGAAGGTGGCAGCCCTGAAAGCTCTTGCTGGTCTTCACCTTCCCCCTGCAGCCTATTCACAGGCACAACAGCTTTTGGGATCTGTGCTTGCCCAGAGAAGGAACATCTCACGGTGCGCATCCTCGGCAGAGCCTGTTCCCGAAAAGGCAAACGCCCGGCTCCTGGTCCCACACGGAAGGTGGCAGCCCTGAAAGCTGTTGCTGGTCTTCACCTTCCCCGTGCAGCCTATTCACAGGCACAACCGCACTGGGAATCTCTGCTTTCCCAAAGACGCAATCTCTCACGGTGCGCATCCTCGGCAGAGCCTGTTCCCGAAAAGGCAAACGCCCGGCTCCTTGTCCCACACGGAAGGTGGCAGCCCTGAAAGCTGGTGCTGGTCTTCACCTTCCCCCTGCAGCCTAGTCACAGGCACAACAGGTTTTGGGATCTGTGCTTGCCCAGAGAAGGAACATCTCACGGTGCGCACCCTCGGCAGAGCCTGTTCCCGAAAAGGCAAACGTCCGGCTCCTTGTCCCACACGGAAGGTGGCAGCCCTGAAAGCTGTTGCTGGTCTTCACCTTCCCCCTGCAGCCTATTCACAGGCACAACAGGTTGTGGGATCTGTGCTTGCCCAGAGAAGGAACATCTCACGGTGCGCATCCTCGGCAGAGCCTGTTCCCGAAAAGGCAAACGCCCGGCTCCTTGTCCCACACGGAAGGTGGCAGACCGGAAAGCTCTTGCTGGTCTTCACCTTCCCCCTGCAGCCTAGTCACAGGCACAACCGCACTGGGAATCTCTGCTTTCCCAAAGACGCAATCTCTCACGGTGCGCATCCTCGGCAGAGCCTGTTCCCGAAAAGGCAAACGTCCGGCTCCTTGTCCCACACGGAAGGTGGCAGCCCTGAAAGCTGTTGCTGGTCTTCACCTTCCCCCTGCAGCCTATTCACAGGCACAACAGGTTGTGGGATCTGTGCTTGCCCAGAGAAGGAACATCTCACGGTGCGCATCCTCGGCAGAGCCTGTTCCCGAAAAGGCAAACGCCCGGCTCCTTGTCCCACACGGAAGGTGGCAGCCCTGAAAGCTGGTGCTGGTCTTCACCTTCCCCCTGCAGCCTATTCACAGGCACAACAGGTTTTGGGATCTGTGCTTGCCCAGAGAAGGAACATCTCACGGTGCGCATCCTCGGCAGAGCCTGTTCCCGAAAAGGCAAACGTCCGGCTCCTGGTCCCACACGGAAGGGGGCAGCCCTGAAAGCTGTTGCTGGTCTTCACCTTCCCCCTGCAGCCTATTCACAGGCACAACAGGTTGTGGGATCTGTGCTTGCCCAGAGAAGGAACATCTCACGGTGCGCATCCTCGGCAGAGCCTGTTCCCGAAAAGGCAGACGTCCGGCTCCTTGTCCCACACGGAAGGTGGCAGCCCTGAAAGCTCTTGCTGGTCTTCACCTTCCCCTGCAGCCTATTCACAGGCACAACAGGTTTTGGGATCTGTGCTTGCCCAGAGAAGGAACATCTCACGGTGCGCACCCTCGGCAGAGCCTGTTCCCGAAAAGGCAAACGTCCGGCTCCTGGTCCCACACGGAAGGTGGCAGCCCTGAAAGCTGTTGCTGGTCTTCACCTTCCCCCTGCAGCCTATTCACAGGCACAACCGCACTGGGAATCTCTGCTTTCCCAAAGACGCAATCTCTCACGGTGCGCATCCTCGGCAGAGCCTGTTCCCGAAAAGGCAAACGTCCGGCTCCTTGTCCCACACAGAAGGTGGCAGCCCTGAAAGCTGTTGCTGGTCTTCACCTTCCCCCTGCAGCCTATTCACAGGCACAACAGGTTGTGGGATCTGTGCTTGCCCAGAGAAGGAACATCTCACGGTGCGCATCCTCGGCAGAGCCTGTTCCCGAAAAGGCAAACGTCCGGCTCCTTGTCCCACACGGAAGGTGGCAGCCCTGAAAGCTGTTGCTGGTCTTCACCTTCCCCCTGCAGCCTATTCACAGGCATAACAGGTTGTGGGATCTGTGCTTGCCCAGAGAAGGAACATCTCACGGTGCGCATCTTCGGCAGAGCCTGTTCCCGAAAAGGCAGACGTCCGGCTCCTTGTCCCACACGGAAGGTGGCAGCCCTGAACGATGTTGCTGGTCTTCACCTTCCCCCTGCAGCCTATTCACAGGCACAACAGGTTGTGGGAGCTGTGCTTGCCCAGAGAAGGAACATCTCACGGTGCGCATCCTCGGCAGAGCCTGTTCCCGAAAAGGCAAACGTCCGGCTCCTGGTCCCACACGGAAGGTGGCAGCCCTGAAAGCTGTTGCTGGTCTTCACCTTCCCCCTGCAGCCTATTCACAGGCACAACCGCACTGGGAATCTCTGCTTTCCCAAAGACGCAATCTCTCACGGTGCGCCTCCTCGGCAGAGCCTGTTCCCGAAAAGGCAAACGTCCGGCTCCTTGTCCCACACGGAAGGTGGCAGCCCTGAAAGCTGTTGCTGGTCTTCACCTTCCCCCTGCAGCCTAGTCACAGGCACAACAGGTTGTGGGATCTGTGCTTGCCCAGAGAAGGAACATCTCACGGTGCGCATCCTCGGCAGAGCCTGTTCCCGAAAATGCAGACGTCCGGCTCCTTGTCCCACAAGGAAGGGGGCAGCCCTGAAACCTGTTGCTGGTCTTCACCTTCCCCCTGCAGCCTATTCACAGGAACAACAGGTTGTGGGATCTGTGCTTGCCCAGAGAAGGAACATCTCACGGTGCGCATCCTCGGCAGAGCCAGTTCCCGAAAAGGCAAACGTCCGGCTCCTTGTCCCACACGGAAGGTGGCAGCCCTGAAAGATGTTGCTGGTCTTCACCTTCCCCCTGCAGCCTAGTCACAGGCACAACAGGTTTGGGGATCTGTGCTTGCCCAGAGAAGGAACATCTCACGGTGCGCATCCTCGGCAGAGCCTGTTCCCGAAAAGGCAGACGTCCGGCTCCTTGTCCCACACGGAAGGTGGCAGCCCTGAAAGCTCTTGCTGGTCTTCACCTTCCCCCTGCAGCCTAGTCACAGGCACAACAGGTTTGGGGATCTGTGCTTGCCCAGAGAAGGAACATCTCACGGTGCGCATCCTCGGCAGAGCCTGTTCCCGAAAAGGCAAACGTCCGGCTCCTTGTCCCACACGGAAGGTGGCAGCCCTGAAAGCTCTTGCTGGTCTTCACCTTCCCCGTGCAGCCTAGTCACAGGCACAACAGGTTGTGGGATCTGTGCTTGCCCAGAGAAGGAACATCTCACGGTGCGCATCCTCGGCAGAGCCTGTTCCCGAAAAGGCAAACGTCCGGCTCCTTGTCCCACACGGAAGGGGGCAGCCCTGAAAGCTCTTGCTGGTCTTCACCTTCCCCCTGCAGCCTAGTCACAGGCACAACAGGTTTTGGGATCTGTGCTTGCCCAGAGAAGGAACATCTCACGGTGCGCATCATCGGCAGAGCCTGTTCCCGAAAAGGCAAACGTCCGGCTCCTGGTCCCACACGGAAGGGGGTAGCCCTGAAAGCTGTTGCTCGTCTTCACCTTCCCCCTGCAGCCTATTCACAGGCACAACAGGTTTGGGGATCTGTGCTTGCCCAGAGAAGGAACATCTCACGGTGCGCATCCTCCGCAGAGCCTGTTCCCGAAAAGGCAAACGTCCGGCTCCTTGTCCCACACGGAAGGTGGCAGCCCTGAAAGCTGTTGCTGGTCTTCACCTTCCCCCTGCAGCCTATTCACAGGCAGAACAGGTTGTGGGATCTGTGCTTGCCCAGAGAAGGAACATCTCACGGTGCGCATCATCGGCAGAGCCTGTTCCCGAAAAGGCAAACGTCCGGCTACTGGTCCCACACGGAAAGTGGCAGCCCTGAAAGCAGTTGCTGGTCTTCACCTTCCTCCTGCAGCCTATTCACAGGCACAACCGCACTGGGAATCTCTGCTTTCCCAAAGACGCAATCTCTCACGGTGCGCCTCCTCGGCAGAGCCTGTTCCCGAAAAGGCAAACGTCCGGCTCCTGGTCCCACACGGAAGGTGGCAGCCCGGAAAGCTGTTGCTGGTCTTCACCTTCCCCCTGCAGCCTATTCACAGGCACAACAGGTTGTGGGATCTGTGCTTGCCCAGAGAAGGAACATCTCACGGTGCGCATCCTCGGCAGAGCCTGTTCCCGAAAAGGCAAACGTCCGGCTCCTGGTCCCACACGGAAGGTGGCAGCCCTGAAAGCTGTTGCTGGTCTTCACCTTTCCCCTGCAGCCTATTCACAGGCACAACAGGTTGTGGGATCTGTGCTTGCCCAGAGAAGGAACATCTCACGGTGCGCATCCTCGGCAGAGCCTGTTCCCGAAAAGGCAGACGTCCGGCTCCTTGTCCCACACGGAAGGTGGCAGCCCTGAAAGCTGTTGCTGGTCTTCACCTTCCCCCTGCAGCCTAGTCACAGGCACAACAGGTTTTGGGATCTGTGCTTGCCCAGAGAAGGGACATCTCACGGTGCGCATCCTCGGCAGAGCCTGTTCCCGAAAAGGCAAACGTCCGGCTCCTTGTCCTTCACGGAAGGTGGCAGCCCTGAAAGCTGTTGCTGGTCTTCACCTTCCCCCTGCAGCCTATTCACAGGCACAACAGGTTGTGGGATCTGTGCTTGCCCAGAGAAGGAACATCTCACGGTGCGCATCCTCGGCAGAGCCTGTTCCCGAAAAGGCAAACGTCCGGCTCCTTGTCCCACACGGAAGGTGGCAGCCCTGAAAGCTCTTGCTGGTCTTCACCTTCCCCCTGCAGCCTATTCACAGGCACAACAGGTTGTGGGATCTGTGCTTGCCCAGAGAAGGAACATCTCACGGTGCGCATCCTCGGCAGAGCCTGTTCCCGAAAAGGCAAACGTCCGGCTCCTGGTCCCACAAGGAAGGGGGCAGCCCTGAAAGATGTTGCTGGTCTTCACCTTCCCCCTGCAGCCTATTCACAGGCACAACAGGTTTGGGGATCTGTGCTTGCCCACAGAAGGAACATCTCACGGTGCGCTTCCTCGGCAGAGCCTGTTCCCGAAAAGGCAAACGTCCGGCTCCTTGTCCCACACGGAAGGTGGCAGCCCTGAAAGCTGTTGCTGGTCTTCAACTTCCCCCTGCAGCCTCTTCACAGGCACAACAGGTTTTGGGATCTGTGCTTGCCCAGAGAAGGGACATCTCACGGTGCGCATCCTCGGCAGAGCCTGTTCCCGAAAAGGCAAATGTCCGGCTCCTTGTCCCACAAGGAAGGGGGCAGCCCTGAAAGCTCTTGCTGGTCTTCACCTTCCCCCTGCAGCCTATTCACAGGCACAACAGGTTTGGGGATCTGTGCTTGCCCAGAGAAGGAACATCTCACGGTGCGCATCCTCGGCAGAGCCTGTTCCCGAAAAGGCAAACGTCCGGCTCCTTGTCCCACACGGAAGGGGGCAGCCCTGAAAGCTGTTGCTGGTCTTCACCTTCCCCCTGCAGCCTATTCACAGGCATAACAGGTTGTGGGATCTGTGCTTGCCCAGAGAAGGAACATGTCACGGTGCGCATCCTCGGCAGAGCCTGTTCCCGAAAAGGCAAACGTCCGGCTCCTGGTCCCGCACGGAAGGGGGCAGCCCTGAAAGCTGTTGCTGGTCTTCAAATTCCCCCTGCAGCCTATTCACAGGCACAACCGCACTGGGAATCTCTGCTTTCCCAAAGATGCAATCTCTCACGGTGCGCGTCCTCGGCAGAGCCTGTTCCCGAAAAGGCAAACGTCCGGCTCCTTGTCCCACACGGAAGGTGGCAGCCCTGAAAGCTGTTGCTGGTCTTCACCTTCCCCCTGCAGCCTATTCACAGGCACAACAGGTTGTGGGATCTGTGCTTGCCCAGAGAAGGAACATCTCACGGTGCGCATCCTCGGCAGAGCCTGTTCCCGAAAAGGCAGACGTCCGGCTCCTTGTCCCACACGGAAGGTGGCAGCCCTGAAAGCTCTTGCTGGTCTTCACCTTCCCCCTGCAGCCTATTCACAGGCACAACAGGTTGTGGGATCTGTGCTTGCCCAGAGAAGGAACATCTCACGGTGCGCATCCTCGGCAGAGCCTGTTCCCGAAAATGCAGACGTCCGGCTCCTTGTCCCACACGGAAGGTGGCAGCCCTGAAAGCTCTTGCTGGTCTTCACCTTCCCCCTGCAGCCTATTCACAGGAACAACAGGTTGTGGGATCTGTGCTTGCCCAGAGAAGGAACATCTCACGGTGCGCATCCTCGGCAGAGCCAGTACCCGAAAAGGCAGACGTCCGGCTCCTTGTCCCACACGGAAGGTGGCAGCCCTGAAAGATGTTGCTGGTCTTCACCTTCCCCCTGCAGCCTAGTCACAGGCACAACAGGTTTGGGGATCTGTGCTTGCCCAGAGAAGGAACATCTCACGGTGCGCATCCTCGGCAGAGCCTGTTCCCGAAAAGGCAGACGTCCGGCTCCTTGTCCCACACGGAAGGTGGCAGCCCTGAAAGCTGTTGCTGGTCTTCACCTTCCCCCTGCAGCCTAGTCACAGGCACAACAGGTTTGGGGATCTGTGCTTGCCCAGAGAAGGAACATCTCACGGTGCGCATCCTCGGCAGAGCCTGTTCCCGAAAAGTCAGACGTCCGGCTCCTTGTCCCACACGGAAGGTGGCAGCCCTGAAAGCTCTTGCTGGTCTTCACCTTCCCCGTGCAGCCTAGTCACAGGCACAACAGGTTGTGGGATCTGTGCTTGCCCAGAGAAGGAACATCTCACGGTGCGCATCCTCGGCAGAGCCTGTTCCCGAAAAGGCAAACGTCCGGCTCCTTGTCCCACACGGAAGGGGGCAGCCCTGAAAGCTCTTGCTGGTCTTCACCTTCCCCCTGCAGCCTAGTCACAGGCACAACAGGTTTTGGGATCTGTGCTTGCCCAGAGAAGGAACATCTCACGGTGCGCATCATCGGCAGAGCCTGTTCCCGAAAAGGCAAACGTCCGGCTCCTGGTCCCACACGGAAGGGGGTAGCCCTGAAAGCTGTTGCTCGTCTTCAACTTCCCCCTGCAGCCTATTCACAGGCACAACAGGTTTGGAGATCTGTGCTTGCCCAGAGAAGGAACATCTCACGGTGCGCATCCTCGGCAGAGCCTGTTCCCGAAAAGGCAAACGTCCGGCTCCTTGTCCCACACGGAAGGTGGCAGCCCTGAAAGCTGTTGCTGGTCTTCACCTTCCCCCTGCAGCCTATTCACAGGCAGAACAGGTTGTGGGATCTGTGCTTGCCCAGAGAAGGAACATCTCACGGTGCGCATCCTCGGCAGAGCCTGTTCCCGAAAAGGCAAACGTCCGGCTACTGGTCCCACACGGAAAGTGGCAGCCCTGAAAGCTGTTGCTGGTCTTCACCTTCCTCCTGCAGCCTATTCACAGGCACAACCGCACTGGGAATCTCTGCTTTCCCAAAGACGCAATCTCTCACGGTGCGCCTCCTCGGCAGAGCCTGTTCCCAAAAAGGCAAACGTCCGGCTCCTGGTCCCACACGGAAGGTGGCAGCCCGGAAAGCTGGTGCTGGTCTTCACCTTCCCCCTGCAGCCTATTCACAGGCACAACAGGTTGTGGGATCTGTGCTTGCCCAGAGAAGGAACATCTCACGGTGCGCATCCTCGGCAGAGCCTGTTCCCGAAAAGGCAAACGTCCGGCTCCTTGTCCCACAAGGAAGGGGGCAGCCCTGAAAGCTCTTGCTGGTCTTCACCTTCCCCCTGCAGCCTATTCACAGGCACAACAGGTTTGGGGATCTGTGCTTGCCCAGAGAAGGAACATCTCACGGTGCGCATCCTCGGCAGAGCCTGTTCCCGAAAAGGCAAACGTCCGGCTCCTTGTCCCACACGGAAGGGGGCAGCCCTGAAAGCTGTTGCTGGTCTTCACCTTCCCCCTGCAGCCTATTCACAGGCAGAACAGGTTGTGGGATCTGTGCTTGCCCAGAGAAGGAACATGTCACGGTGCGCATCCTCGGCAGAGCCTGTTCCCGAAAAGGCAAACGTCCGGCTCCTGGTCCCGCACGGAAGGGGGCAGCCCTGAAAGCTGTTGCTGGTCTTCAAATTCCCCCTGCAGCCTATTCACAGGCACAACCGCACTGGGAATCTCTGCTTTCCCAAAGATGCAATCTCTCACGGTGCGCGTCCTCGGCAGAGCCTGTTCCCGAAAAGGCAAACGTCCGGCTCCTTGTCCCACACGGAAGGTGGCAGCCCTGAAAGCTGTTGCTGGTCTTCAACTTCCCCCTGCAGCCTATTCACAGGCACAACAGGTTGTGGGATCTGTGCTTGCCCAGAGAAGGAACATCTCACGGTGCGCATCCTCGGCAGAGCCTGTTCCCGAAAAGGCAGACGTCCGGCTCCTTGTCCCACACGGAAGGTGGCAGCCCTGAAAGCTCTTGCTGGTCTTCACCTTCCCCCTGCAGCCTATTCACAGGCACAACAGGTTGTGGGATCTGTGCTTGCCCAGAGAAGGAACATCTCACGGTGCGCATCCTCGGCAGAGCCTGTTCCCGAAAATGCAGACGTCCGGCTCCTTGTCCCACACGGAAGGTGGCAGCCCTGAAAGCTGTTGCTGGTCTTCACCTTCCCCCTGCAGCCTATTCACAGGAACAACAGGTTGTGGGATCTGTGCTTGCCCAGAGAAGGAACATCTCACGGTGCGCATCCTCGGCAGAGCCAGTACCCGAAAAGGCAGACGTCCGGCTCCTTGTCCCACACGGAAGGTGGCAGCCCTGAAAGATGTTGCTGGTCTTCACCTTCCCCCTGCAGCCTAGTCACAGGCACAACAGGTTTGGGGATCTGTGCTTGCCCAGAGAAGGAACATCTCACGGTGCGCATCCTCGGCAGAGCCTGTTCCCGAAAAGGCAGACGTCCGGCTCCTTGTCCCACACGGAAGGTGGCAGCCCTGAAAGCTGTTGCTGGTCTTCACCTTCCCCCTGCAGCCTAGTCACAGGCACAACAGGTTTGGGGATCTGTGCTTGCCCAGAGAAGGAACATCTCACGGTGCGCATCCTCGGCAGAGCCTGTTCCCGAAAAGGCAAACGTCCGGCTCCTTGTCCCACACGGAAGGTGGCAGCCCTGAAAGCTCTTGCTGGTCTTCACCTTCCCCGTGCAGCCTAGTCACAGGCACAACAGGTTGTGGGATCTGTGCTTGCCCAGAGAAGGAACATCTCACGGTGCGCATCCTCGGCAGAGCCTGTTCCCGAAAAGGCAAACGTCCGGCTCCTTGTCCCACACGGAAGGGGGCAGCCCTGAAAGCTCTTGCTGGTCTTCACCTTCCCCCTGCAGCCTAGTCACAGGCTCAACAGGTTTTGGGATCTGTGCTTGCCCAGAGAAGGAACATCTCACGGTGCGCATCATCGGCAGAGCCTGTTCCCGAAAAGGCAAACGTCCGGCTCCTGGTCCCACACGGAAGGGGGTAGCCCTGAAAGCTGTTGCTCGTCTTCACCTTCCCCCTGCAGCCTATTCACAGGCACAACAGGTTTGGGGATCTGTGCTTGCCCAGAGAAGGAACATCTCACGGTGCGCATCCTCGGCAGAGCCTGTTCCCGAAAAGGCAAACGTCCGGCTCCTTGTCCCACACGGAAGGTGGCAGCCCTGAAAGCTGTTGCTGGTCTTCACCTTCCCCCTGCAGCCTATTCACAGGCAGAACAGGTTGTGGGATCTGTGCTTGCCCAGAGAAGGAACATCTCACGGTGCGCATCCTCGGCAGAGCCTGTTCCCGAAAAGGCAAACGTCCGGCTACAGGTCCCACACGGAAAGTGGCAGCCCTGAAAGCTGTTGCTGGTCTTCACCTTCCTCCTGCAGCCTATTCACAGGCACAACCGCACTGGGAATCTCTGCTTTCCCAAAGACGCAATCTCTCACGGTGCGCCTCCTCGGCAGAGCCTGTTCCCAAAAAGGCAAACGTCCGGCTCCTGGTCCCACACGGAAGGTGGCAGCCCGGAAAGCTGGTGCTGGTCTTCACCTTCCCCCTGCAGCCTATTCACAGGCACAACAGGTTGTGGGATCTGTGCTTGCCCAGAGAAGGAACATCTCACGGTGCGCATCCTCGGCAGAGCCTGTTCCCGAAAAGGCAAACGTCCGGCTCCTTGTCCCACAAGGAAGGGGGCAGCCCTGAAAGCTCTTGCTGGTCTTCACCTTCCCCCTGCAGCCTATTCACAGGCACAACAGGTTTGGGGATCTGTGCTTGCCCAGAGAAGGAACATCTCACGGTGCGCATCCTCGGCAGAGCCTGTTCCCGAAAAGGCAAACGTCCGGCTCCTTGTCCCACACGGAAGGTGGCAGCCCTGAAAGCTGTTGCTGGTCTTCACCTTCCCCCTGCAGCCTATTCACAGGCACAACAGGTTGTGGGATCTGTGCTTGCCCAGAGAAGGAACATGTCACGGTGCGCATCCTCGGCAGAGCCTGTTCCCGAAAAGGCAAACGTCCGGCTCCTGGTCCCGCACGGAAGGTGGCAGCCCTGAAAGCTGTTGCTGGTCTTCACCTTCCCCCTGCAGCCTATTCACAGGCACAACCGCACTGGGAATCTCTGCTTTCCCAAAGATGCAATCTCTCACGGTGCGCGTCCTCGGCAGAGCCTGTTCCCGAAAAGGCAAACGTCCGGCTCCTTGTCCCACACGGAAGGTGGCAGCCCTGAAAGCTGTTGCTGGTCTTCACCTTCCCCCTGCAGCCTATTCACAGGCACAACAGGTTGTGGGATCTGTGCTTGCCCAGAGAAGGAACATCTCACGGTGCGCATCCTCGGCAGAGCCTGTTCCCGAAAAGGCAGACGTCCGGCTCCTTTTCCCACACGGAAGGTGGCAGCCCTGAAAGCTCTTGCTGGTCTTCACCTTCCCCCTGCAGCCTATTCACAGGCACAACAGGTTGTGGGATCTGTGCTTGCCCAGAGAAGGAACATCTCACGGTGCGCATCCTCGGCAGAGCCTGTTCCCGAAAATGCAGACGTCCGGCTCCTTGTCCCACACGGAAGGTGGCAGCCCTGAAAGCTGTTGCTGCTCTTCACCTTCCCCCTGCAGCCTATTCACAGGAACAACAGGTTGTGGGATCTGTGCTTGCCCAGAGAAGGAACATCTCACGGTGCGCATCCTCGGCAGAGCCAGTACCCGAAAAGGCAGACGTCCGGCTCCTTGTCCCACACGGAAGGTGGCAGCCCTGAAAGATGTTGCTGGTCTTCACCTTCCCCCTGCAGCCTAGTCACAGGCACAACAGGTTTGGGGATCTGTGCTTGCCCAGAGAAGGAACATCTCACGGTGCGCATCCTCGGCAGAGCCTGTTCCCGAAAAGGCAGACGTCCGGCTCCTTGTCCCACACGGAAGGTGGCAGCCCTGAAAGCTGTTGCTGGTCTTCACCTTCCCCCTGCAGCCTAGTCTCAGGCACAACAGGTTTGGGGATCTGTGCTTGCCCAGAGAAGGAACATCTCACGGTGCGCATCCTCGGCAGAGCCTGTTCCCGAAAATGCAGACGTCCGGCTCCTTGTCCCACACGGAAGGTGGCAGCCCTGAAAGCTCTTGCTGGTCTTCACCTTCCCCGTGCAGCCTAGTCACAGGCACAACAGGTTGTGGGATCTGTGCTTGCCCAGAGAAGGAACATCTCACGGTGCGCATCCTCGGCAGAGCCTGTTCCCGAAAAGGCAAACGTCCGGCTCCTTGTCCCACACGGAAAGTGGCAGCCCTGAAAGCTCTTGCTGGTCTTCACCTTCCCCCTGCAGCCTAGTCACAGGCTCAACAGGTTTTGGGATCTGTGCTTGCCCAGAGAAGGAACATCTCACGGTGCGCATCATCGGCAGAGCCTGTTCCCGAAAAGGCAAACGTCCGGCTCCTGGTCCCACACGGAAGGGGGTAGCCCTGAAAGCTGTTGCTCGTCTTCACCTTCCCCCTGCAGCCTATTCACAGGCACAACAGGTTTGGGGATCTGTGCTTGCCCAGAGAAGGAACATCTCACGGTGCGCATCCTCGGCAGAGCCTGTTCCCGAAAAGGCAAACGTCCGGCTCCTTGTCCCACACGGAAGGTGGCAGCCCTGAAAGCTGTTGCTGGTCTTCACCTTCCCCCTGCAGCCTATTCACAGGCAGAACAGGTTGTGGGATCTGTGCTTGCCCAGAGAAGGAACATCTCACGGTGCGCATCCTCGGCAGAGCCTGTTCCCGAAAAGGCAAACGTCCGGCTACTGGTCCCACACGGAAAGTGGCAGCCCTGAAAGCTGTTGCTGGTCTTCACCTTCCTCCTGCAGCCTATTCACAGGCACAACCGCACTGGGAATCTCTGCTTTCCCAAAGACGCAATCTCTCACGGTGCGCCTCCTCGGCAGAGCCTGTTCCCAAAAAGGCAAACGTCCGGCTCCTGGTCCCACACGGAAGGTGGCAGCCCGGAAAGCTGGTGCTGGTCTTCACCTTCCCCCTGCAGCCTATTCACAGGCACAACAGGTTGTGGGATCTGTGCTTGCCCAGAGAAGGAACATCTCACGGTGCGCATCCTCGGCAAAGCCTGTTCCCAAAAAGGCAAACGTCCGGCTCCTGGTCCCACACGGAAGGTGGCAGCCCTGAAAGCTGTTGCTGGTCTTCACCTTTCCCCTGCAGCCTAGTCACAGGCACAACAGGTTGTGGGATCTGTGCTTGCCCAGAGAAGGAACATCTCACGGTGCGCATCCTCGGCAGAGCCTGTTCCCGAAAAGGCAGACGTCCGGCTCCTTGTCCCACACGGAAGGTGGCAGCCCTGAAAGCTGTTGCTGGTCTTCACCTTCCCCCTGCAGCCTAGTCACAGGCACAACAGGTTTTGGGATCTGTGCTTGCCCAGAGAAGGAACATCTCACGGTGCGCATCATCGGCAGAGCCTGTTCCCGAAAAGGCAAACGTCCGGCTCCTTGTCCTTCACGGAAGGTGGCAGCCCTGAAAGCTGTTGCTGGTCTTCACCTTCCCCCTGCAGCCTATTCACAGGCACAACAGGTTGTGGGATCTGTGCTTGCCCAGAGAAGGAACATCTCACGGTGCGCATCCTCGGCAGAGCCTGTTCCCGAAAAGGCAAACGTCCGGCTCCTTGTCCCACACGGAAGGTGGCAGCCCTGAAAGCTCTTGCTGGTCTTCACCTTCCCCCTGCAGCCTATTCACAGGCACAACAGGTATTGGGATCTGTGCTTGCCCAGAGAAGGAACATCTCACGGTGCGCATCCTCGGCAGAGCCTGTTCCCGAAAAGGCAAACGTCCGGCTCCTGGTCCCACAAGGAAGGGGGCAGCCCTGAAAGATGTTGCTGGTCTTCACCTTCCCCCTGCAGCCTATTCACAGGCACAACAGGTTTGGGGATCTGTGCTTGCCCAGAGAAGGAACATCTCACGGTGCGCTTCCTCGGCAGAGCCTGTTCCCGAAAAGGCAAACGTCCGGCTCCTTGTCCCACACGGAAGGTGGCAGCCCTGAAAGCTGTTGCTGGTCTTCAACTTCCCCCTGCAGCCTCTTCACAGGCACAACAGGTTTTGGGATCTGTGCTTGCCCAGAGAAGGAACATCTCACGGTGCGCATCCTCGGCAGAGCCTGTTCCCGAAAAGGCAAACGTCCGGCTCCTTGTCCCACAAGGAAGGGGGCAGCCCTGAAAGCTCTTGCTGGTCTTCACCTTCCCCCTGCAGCCTATTCACAGGCACAACAGGTTTGGGGATCTGTGCTTGCCCAGAGAAGGAACATCTCACGGTGCGCATCCTCGGCAGAGCCTGTTCCCGAAAAGGCAAACGTCCGGCTCCTTGTCCCACACGGAAGGGGGCAGCCCTGAAAGCTGTTGCTGGTCTTCACCTTCCCCCTGCAGCCTATTCACAGGCACAACAGGTTGTGGGATCTGTGCTTGCCCAGAGAAGGAACATCTCACGGTGCGCATCCTCGGCAGAGCCTGTTCCCAAAAAGGCAAACGTCCGGCTCCTGGTCCCACACGGAAGGGGGCAGCCCTGAAAGCTGTTGCTGGTCTTCACCTTCCTCCTGCAGCCTATTCACAGGCACAACCGCACTGGGAATCTCTGCTTTCCCAAAGACGCAATCTCTCACGGTGCGCCTCCTCGGCAGAGCCTGTTCCCGAAAAGGCAAACGTCCGGCTCCTTGTCCCACACGGAAGGTGGCAGCCCTGAAAGCTGGTGCTGGTCTTCACCTTCCCCCTGCAGCCTAGTCACAGGCACAACAGGTTGTGGGATCTGTGCTTGCCCAGAGAAGGAACATCTCACGGTGCGCATCCTCGGCAGAGCCTGTTCCCGAAAAGGCAAACGTCCGGCTCCTGGTCCCACACGGAAGGTGGCAGCCCTGAAAGCTGTTGCTGGTCTTCACCTTCCCCCTGCAGCCTATTCACAGGCACAACAGGTTGTGGGATCTGTGCTTGCCCAGAGAAGGAACATCTCACGGTGCGCATCCTCGGCAGAGCCTGTTCCCGAAAAGGCAGACGTCCGGCTCCTTGTCCCACACGGAAGGTGGCAGCCCTGAAAGATGTTGCTGGTCTTCACCTTCCCCCTGCAGCCTATTCACAGGCACAACAGCTTTTGGGATCTGTGCTTGCCCAGAGAAGGAACATCTCACGGTGCGCATCCTCGGCAGAGCCTGTTCCCGAAAAGTCAGACGTCCGGCTCCTTGTCCCACACGGAAGGGGGCAGCCCTGAAAGCTCTTGCTGGTCTTCACCTTCCCCCTGCAGCCTAGTCACAGGCACAACAGGTTTTGGGATCTGTGCTTGCCCAGAGAAGGAACATCTCACGGTGCGCATCCTCGGCAGAGCCTGTTCCCGAAAAGGCAAACGTCCGGCTCCTTGTCCGTCACGGAAGGTGGCAGCCCTGAAAGCTGTTGCTGGTCTTCACCTTCCCCCTGCAGCCTATTCACAGGCACAACAGGTTGTGGGATCTGTGCTTGCCCAGAGAAGGAACATCTCACGGTGCGCATCCTCGGCAGAGCCTGTTCCCGAAAAGGCAAACGTCCGGCTCCTTGTCCCACACGGAAGGGGGCAGCCCTGAAAGCTCTTGCTGGTCTTCACCTTCCCCCTGCAGCCTATTCACAGGCACAACAGGTTTGGGGATCTGTGCTTGCCCAGAGAAGGAACATCTCACGGTGCGCATCCTCGGCAGAGCCTGTTCCCGAAAAGGCAAACATCCGGCTCCTGGTCCCACACGGAAGGGGGCAGCCCTGAAAGCTCTTGCTGGTCTTCACCTTCCCCCTGCAGCCTATTCACAGGCACAACAGGTTTGGGTATCTGTGCTTGCCCAAAGACGCAATCTCTCACGGTGCGCCTCCTCGGCAGAGCCTGTTCCCGAAAAGGCAAACGTCCGGCTCCTTGTCCCACACGGAAGGTGGCAGCCCTGAAAGCTCTTGCTGGTCTTCACCTTCCCCCTGCAGCCTATTCACAGGCACAACAGGTTTGGGGATCTGTGCTTGCCCACAGAAGGAACATCTCACGGTGCGCATCCTCGGCAGAGCCTGTTCCCGAAAAGGCAAACGTCCGGCTCCTTGTCCCACACGGAAGGTGGCAGCCCTGAAAGCTCTTGCTGGTCTTCACCTTCCCCCTGCAGCCTATTCACAGGCACAACAGGTTTGGGGATCTGTGCTTGCCCAGAGAAGGAACATCTCACGGTGCGCATCCTCGGCAGAGCCTGTTCCCGAAAAGGCAAACGTCCGGCTCCTTGTCCCACACGGAAGGGGGCAGCCCTGAAAGCTGTTGCTGGTCTTCACCTTCCCCCTGCAGCCTAGTCACAGGCAGAACAGGTTGTGGGATCTGTGCTTGCCCAGAGAAGGAACATCTCACGGTGCGCATCATCGGCAGAGCCTGTTCCCGAAAAGGCAAACGTCCGGCTACTGGTCCCACACGGAAAGTGGCAGCCCTGAAAGCTGTTGCTGGTCTTCACCTTCCTCCTGCAGCCTATTCACAGGCACAACCGCACTGGGAATCTCTGCTTTCCCAAAGACGCAATCTCTCACGGTGCGCCTCCTCGGCAGAGCCTGTTCCCGAAAAGGCAAACGTCCGGCTCCTGGTCCCACACGGAAGGTGGCAGCCCGGAAAGCTGGTGCTGGTCTTCACCTTCCCCCTGCAGCCTATTCACAGGCACAACAGGTTGTGGGATCTGTGCTTGCCCAGAGAAGGAACATCTCACGGTGCGCATCCTCGGCAGAGCCTGTTCCCGAAAAGGCAAACGTCCGGCTCCTGGTCCCACACGGAAGGTGGCAGCCCTGAAAGCTGTTGCTGGTCTTCACCTTTCCCCTGCAGCCTATTCACAGGCACAACAGGTTGTGGGATCTGTGCTTGCCCAGAGAAGGAACATCTCACGGTGCGCATCCTCGGCAGAGCCTGTTCCCGAAAAGGCAAATATCCGGCTCCTTGTCCCACACGGAAGGTGGCAGCCCTGAAAGCTGTTGCTGGTCTTCACCTTCCCCCTGCAGCCTAGTCACAGGCACAACAGGTTTTGGGATCTGTGCTTGCCCAGAGAAGGGACATCTCACGGTGCGCATCCTCGGCAGAGCCTGTTCCCGAAAAGGCAAACGTCCGGCTCCTTGTCCTTCACGGAAGGTGGCAGCCCTGAAAGCTGTTGCTGGTCTTCACCTTCCCCCTGCAGCCTATTCACAGGCACAACAGGTTGTGGGATCTGTGCTTGCCCAGAGAAGGAACATCTCACGGTGCGCATCCTCGGCAGAGCCTGTTCCCGAAAAGGCAAACGTCCGGCTCCTTGTCCCACACGGAAGGTGGCAGCCCTGAAAGCTGTTGCTGGTCTTCACCTTCCCCCTGCAGCCTATTCACAGGCAGAACAGGTTGTGGGATCTGTGCTTGCCCAGAGAAGGAACATCTCACGGTGCGCATCCTCGGCAGAGCCTGTTCCCGAAAAGGCAAACGTCCGGCTCCTGGTCCCACAAGGAAGGGGGCAGCCCTGAAAGATGTTGCTGGTCTTCACCTTCCCCCTGCAGCCTATTCACAGGCACAACAGGTTTGGGGATCTGTGCTTGCCCAGAGAAGGAACATCTCACGGTGCGCTTCCTCGGCAGAGCCTGTTCCCGAAAAGGCAAACGTCCGGCTCCTTGTCCCACACGGAAGGTGGCAGCCCTGAAAGCTGTTGCTGGTCTTCAACTTCCCCCTGCAGCCTCTTCACAGGCACAACAGGTTTTGGGATCTGTGCTTGCCCAGAGAAGGAACATCTCACGGTGCGCATCCTCGGCAGAGCCTGTTCCCGAAAAGGCAAACGTCTGGCTCCTTGTCCCACAAGGAAGGGGGCAGCCCTGAAAGCTGTTGCTGGTCTTCAAATTCCCCCTGCAGCCTAATCACAGGCACAACCGCACTGGGAATCTCTGCTTTCCCAAAGATGCAATCTCTCACGGTGCGCGTCCTCGGCAGAGCCTGTTCCCGAAAAGGCAAACGTCCGGCTCCTTGTCCCACACGGAAGGTGGCAGCCCTGAAAGCTGTTGCTGGTCTTCACCTTCCCCCTGCAGCCTATTCACAGGCACAACAGGTTGTGGGATCTGTGCTTGCCCAGAGAAGGAACATCTCACGGTGCGCATCCTCGGCAGAGCCTGTTCCCGAAAAGGCAGACGTCCGGCTCCTTGTCCCACACGGAAGGTGGCAGCCCTGAAAGCTCTTGCTGGTCTTCACCTTCCCCCTGCAGCCTATTCACAGGCACAACAGGTTGTGGGATCTGTGCTTGCCCAGAGAAGGAACATCTCACGGTGCGCATCCTCGGCAGAGCCTGTTCCCGAAAATGCAGACGTCCGGCTCCTTGTCCCACACGGAAGGTGGCAGCCCTGAAAGCTGTTGCTGGTCTTCACCTTCCCCCTGCAGCCTATTCACAGGAACAACAGGTTGTGGGATCTGTGCTTGCCCAGAGAAGGAACATCTCACGGTGCGCATCCTCGGCAGAGCCAGTACCCGAAAAGGCAGACGTCCGGCTCCTTGTCCCACACGGAAGGTGGCAGCCCTGAAAGCTGTTGCTGGTCTTCACCTTCCCCCTGCAGCCTAGTCACAGGCACAACAGGTTTGGGGATCTGTGCTTGCCCAGAGAAGGAACATCTCACGGTGCGCATCCTCGGCAGAGCCTGTTCCCGAAAAGGCAGACGTCCGGCTCCTTGTCCCACACGGAAGGTGGCAGCCCTGAAAGCTGTTGCTGGTCTTCACCTTCCCCCTGCAGCCTAGTCACAGGCACAACAGGTTTGGGGATCTGTGCTTGCCCAGAGAAGGAACATCTCACGGTGCGCATCCTCGGCAGAGCCTGTTCCCGAAAAGGCAAACGTCCGGCTCCTTGTCCCACATGGAAGGTGGCAGCCCTGAAAGCTCTTGCTGGTCTTCACCTTCCCCGTGCAGCCTAGTCACAGGCACAACAGGTTGTGGGATCTGTGCTTGCCCAGAGAAGGAACATCTCACGGTGCGCATCCTCGGCAGAGCCTGTTCCCGAAAAGGCAAACGTCCGGCTCCTTGTCCCACACGGAAGGGGGCAGCCCTGAAAGCTCTTGCTGGTCTTCACCTTCCCCCTGCAGCCTAGTCACAGGCTCAACAGGTTTTGGGATCTGTGCTTGCCCAGAGAAGGAACATCTCACGGTGCGCATCATCGGCAGAGCCTGTTCCCGAAAAGGCAAACGTCCGGCTCCTGGTCCCACACGGAAGGGGGTAGCCCTGAAAGCTGTTGCTCGTCTTCACCTTCCCCCTGCAGCCTATTCACAGGCACAACAGGTTTGGGGATCTGTGCTTGCCCAGAGAAGGAACATCTCACGGTGCGCATCCTCCGCAGAGCCTGTTCCCGAAAAGGCAAACGTCCGGCTCCTTGTCCCACACGGAAGGTGGCAGCCCTGAAAGCTGTTGCTGGTCTTCACCTTCCCCCTGCAGCCTATTCACAGGCAGAACAGGTTGTGGGATCTGTGCTTGCCCAGAGAAGGAACATCTCACGGTGCGCATCCTCGGCAGAGCCTGTTCCCGAAAAGGCAAACGTCCGGCTACTGGTCCCACACGGAAAGTGGCAGCCCTGAAAGCTGTTGCTGGTCTTCACCTTCCTCCTGCAGCCTATTCACAGGCACAACCGCACTGGGAATCTCTGCTTTCCCAAAGACGCAATCTCTCACGGTGCGCCTCCTCGGCAGAGCCTGTTCCCGAAAAGGCAAACGTCCGGCTCCTGGTCCCACACGGAAGGTGGCAGCCTGGAAAGCTGGTGATGGTCTTCACCTTCCCCCTGCAGCCTATTCACAGGCACAACAGGTTGTGGGATCTGTGCTTGCCCAGAGAAGGAACATCTCACGGTGCGCATCCTCGGCAGAGCCTGTTCCCGAAAAGGCAAACGTCCGGCTCCTGGTCCCACACGGAAGGTGGCAGCCCTGAAAGCTGTTGCTGGTCTTCACCTTTCCCCTGCAGCCTATTCACAGGCACAACAGGTTGTGGGATCTGTGCTTGCCCAGAGAAGGAACATCTCACGGTGCGCATCCTCGGCAGAGCCTGTTCCCGAAAAGGCAGACGTCCGGCTCCTTGTCCCACACGGAAGGTGGCAGCCCTGAAAGCTGTTGCTGGTCTTCACCTTCCCCCTGCAGCCTAGTCACAGGCACAACAGGTTTTGGGATCTGTGCTTGCCCAGAGAAGGAACATCTCACGGTGCGCATCCTCGGCAGAGCCTGTTCCCGAAAAGGCAAACGTCCGGCTCCTTGTCCTTCACGGAAGGTGGCAGCCCTGAAAGCTGTTGCTGGTCTTCACCTTCCCCCTGCAGCCTATTCACAGGCACAACAGGTTGTGGGATCTGTGCTTGCCCAGAGAAGGAACATCTCACGGTGCGCATCCTCGGCAGAGCCTGTTCCCGAAAAGGCAAACGTCCGGCTCCTTGTCCCACACGGAAGGTGGCAGCCCTGAAAGCTGTTGCTGGTCTTCAACTTCCCCCTGCAGCCTCTTCACAGGCACAACAGGTTTTGGGATCTGTGCTTGCCCAGAGAAGGAACATCTCACGGTGCGCATCCTCGGCAGAGCCTGTTCCCGAAAAGGCAAACGTCCGGCTCCTTGTCCCACACGGAAGGTGGCAGCCCTGAAAGCTGTTGCTGGTCTTCACCTTCCCCCTGCAGCCTATTCACAGGCACAACAGGTTGTGGGATCTGTGCTTGCCCAGAGAAGGAACATCTCACGGTGCGCATCCTCGGCAGAGCCTGTTCCCGAAAAGGCAGACGTCCGGCTCCTTGTCCCACACGGAAGGTGGCAGCCCTGAAAGCTCTTGCTGGTCTTCACCTTCCCCCTGCAGCCTATTCACAGGCACAACAGGTTGTGGGATCTGTGCTTGCCCAGAGAAGGAACATCTCACGGTGCGCATCCTCGGCAGAGCCTGTTCCCGAAAATGCAGACGTCCGGCTCCTTGTCCCACACGGAAGGTGGCAGCCCTGAAAGCTGTTGCTGGTCTTCACCTTCCCCCTGCAGCCTATTCACAGGAACAACAGGTTGTGGGATCTGTGCTTGCCCAGAGAAGGAACATCTCACGGTGCGCATCCTCGGCAGAGCCAGTACCCGAAAAGGCAGACGTCCGGCTCCTTGTCCCACACGGAAGGTGGCAGCCCTGAAAGCTGTTGCTGGTCTTCACCTTCCCCCTGCAGCCTAGTCACAGGCACAACAGGTTTGGGGATCTGTGCTTGCCCAGAGAAGGAACATCTCACGGTGCGCATCCTCGGCAGAGCCTGTTCCCGAAAAGGCAGACGTCCGGCTCCTTGTCCCACACGGAAGGTGGCAGCCCTGAAAGCTGTTGCTGGTCTTCACCTTCCCCCTGCAGCCTAGTCACAGGCACAACAGGTTTGGGGATCTGTGCTTGCCCAGAGAAGGAACATCTCACGGTGCGCATCCTCGGCAGAGCCTGTTCCCGAAAAGGCAAACGTCCGGCTCCTTGTCCCACACGGAAGGTGGCAGCCCTGAAAGCTCTTGCTGGTCTTCACCTTCCCCGTGCAGCCTAGTCACAGGCACAACAGGTTGTGGGATCTGTGCTTGCCCAGAGAAGGAACATCTCACGGTGCGCATCCTCGGCAGAGCCTGTTCCCGAAAAGGCAAACGTCCGGCTCCTTGTCCCACACGGAAGGGGGCAGCCCTGAAAGCTCTTGCTGGTCTTCACCTTCCCCCTGCAGCCTAGTCACAGGCACAACAGGTTTTGGGATCTGTGCTTGCCCAGAGAAGGAACATCTCACGGTGCGCATCATCGGCAGAGCCTGTTCCCGAAAAGGCAAACGTCCGGCTCCTGGTCCCACACGGAAGGGGGTAGCCCTGAAAGCTGTTGCTCGTCTTCACCTTCCCCCTGCAGCCTATTCACAGGCACAACAGGTTTGGGGATCTGTGCTTGCCCAGAGAAGGAACATCTCACGGTGCGCATCCTCCGCAGAGCCTGTTCCCGAAAAGGCAAACGTCCGGCTCCTTGTCCCACACGGAAGGTGGCAGCCCTGAAAGCTGTTGCTGGTCTTCACCTTCCCCCTGCAGCCTATTCACAGGCAGAACAGGTTGTGGGATCTGTGCTTGCCCAGAGAAGGAACATCTCACGGTGCGCATCCTCGGCAGAGCCTGTTCCCGAAAAGGCAAACGTCCGGCTACTGGTCCCACACGGAAAGTGGCAGCCCTGAAAGCTGTTGCTGGTCTTCAGCTTCCTCCTGCAGCCTATTCACAGGCACAACCGCACTGGGAATCTCTGCTTTCCCAAAGACGCAATCTCTCACGGTGCGCCTCCTCGGCAGAGCCTGTTCCCGAAAAGGCAAACGTCCGGCTCCTGGTCCCACACGGAAGGTGGCAGCCTGGAAAGCTGGTGATGGTCTTCACCTTCCCCCTGCAGCCTATTCACAGGCACAACAGGTTGTGGGATCTGTGCTTGCCCAGAGAAGGAACATCTCACGGTGCGCATCCTCGGCAGAGCCTGTTCCCGAAAAGGCAAACGTCCGGCTCCTGGTCCCACACGGAAGGTGGCAGCCCTGAAAGCTGTTGCTGGTCTTCACCTTTCCCCTGCAGCCTATTCACAGGCACAACAGGTTGTGGGATCTGTGCTTGCCCAGAGAAGGAACATCTCACGGTGCGCATCCTCGGCAGAGCCTGTTCCCGAAAAGGCAGACGTCCGGCTCCTTGTCCCACACGGAAGGTGGCAGCCCTGAAAGCTGTTGCTGGTCTTCACCTTCCCCCTGCAGCCTAGTCACAGGCACAACAGGTTTTGGGATCTGTGCTTGCCCAGAGAAGGAACATCTCACGGTGCGCATCCTCGGCAGAGCCTGTTCCCGAAAAGGCAAACGTCCGGCTCCTTGTCCTTCACGGAAGGTGGCAGCCCTGAAAGCTGTTGCTGGTCTTCACCTTCCCCCTGCAGCCTATTCACAGGCACAACAGGTTGTGGGATCTGTGCTTGCCCAGAGAAGGAACATCTCACGGTGCGCATCCTCGGCAGAGCCTGTTCCCGAAAAGGCAAACGTCCGGCTCCTGGTCCCACAAGGAAGGGGGCAGCCCTGAAAGATGTTGCTGGTCTTCACCTTCCCCCTGCAGCCTATTCACAGGCACAACAGGTTTGGGGATCTGTGCTTGCCCAGAGAAGGAACATCTCACGGTGCGCTTCCTCGGCAGAGCCTGTTCCCGAAAAGGCAAACGTCCGGCTCCTTGTCCCACACGGAAGGTGGCAGCCCTGAAAGCTGTTGCTGGTCTTCAACTTCCCCCTGCAGCCTATTCACAGGCACAACAGGTTTTGGGATCTGTGCTTGCCCAGAGAAGGAACATCTCACGGTGCGCATCCTCGGCAGAGCCTGTTCCCGAAAAGGCAAACGTCCGGCTCCTTGTCCCACAAGGAAGGGGGCAGCCCTGAAAGCTCTTGCTGGTCTTCACCTTCCCCCTGCAGCCTATTCACAGGCACAACAGGTTTGGGGATCTGTGCTTGCCCAGAGAAGGAACATCTCACGGTGCGCATCCTCGGCAGAGCCTGTTCCCGAAAAGGCAAACGTCCGGCTCCTTGTCCCACACGGAAGGTGGCAGCCCTGAAAGCTGTTGCTGGTCTTCACCTTCCCCCTGCAGCCTATTCACAGGCATAACAGGTTGTGGGATCTGTGCTTGCCCAGAGAAGGAACATGTCACGGTGCGCATCCTCGGCAGAGCCTGTTCCCGAAAAGGCAAACGTCCGGCTCCTGGTCCCGCACGGAAGGGGGCAGCCCTGAAAGCTGTTGCTGGTCTTCAAATTCCCCCTGCAGCCTATTCACAGGCACAACCGCACTGGGAATCTCTGCTTTCCCAAAGATGCAATCTCTCACGGTGCGCGTCCTCGGCAGAGCCTGTTCCCGAAAAGGCAAACGTCCGGCTCCTTGTCCCACACGGAAGGTGGCAGCCCTGAAAGCTGTTGCTGGTCTTCACCTTCCCCCTGCAGCCTATTCACAGGCACAACAGGTTGTGGGATCTGTGCTTGCCCAGAGAAGGAACATCTCACGGTGCGCATCCTCGGCAGAGCCTGTTCCCGAAAAGGCAGACGTCCGGCTCCTTGTCCCACACGGAAGGTGGCAGCCCTGAAAGCTCTTGCTGGTCTTCACCTTCCCCCTGCAGCCTAGTCACAGGCACAACAGGTTTGGGGATCTGTGCTTGCCCAGAGAAGGAACATCTCACGGTGCGCATCCTCGGCAGAGCCTGTTCCCAAAAAGGCAAACGTCCGGCTCCTTGTCCCACACGGAAGGGGGCAGCCCTGAAAGCTGTTGCTGGTCTTCACCTTCCTCCTGCAGCCTATTCACAGGCACAACCGCACTGGGAATCTCTGCTTTCCCAAAGACGCAATCTCTCACGGTGCGCCTCCTCGGCAGAGCCTGTTCCCGAAAAGGCAAACGTCCGGCTCCTTGTCCCACACGGAAGGTGGCAGCCCGGAAAGCTGGTGCTGGTCTTCACCTTCCCCCTGCAGCCTATTCACAGGCACAACAGGTTGTGGGATCTGTGCTTGCCCAGAGAAGGAACATCTCACGGTGCGCATCCTCGGCAGAGCCTGTTCCCGAAAAGGCAAACGTCCGGCTCCTGGTCCCACACGGAAGGTGGCAGCCCTGAAAGCTGTTGCTGGTCTTCACCTTCCCCCTGCAGCCTAGTCACAGGCACAACAGGTTGTGGGATCTGTGCTTGCCCAGAGAAGGAACATCTCACGGTGCGCATCCTCGGCAGAGCCTGTTCCCGAAAAGGCAGACGTCCGGCTCCTTGTCCCACACGGAAGGTGGCAGCCCTGAAAGATGTTGCTGGTCTTCACCTTCCCCCTGCAGCCTATTCACAGGCACAACAGGTTGTGGGATCTGTGCTTGCCCAGAGAAGGAACATCTCACGGTGCGCATCCTCGGCAGAGCCTGTTCCCGAAAAGTCAGACGTCCGGCTCCTTGTCCCACACGGAAGGGGGCAGCCCTGAAAGCTCTTGCTGGTCTTCACCTTCCCCCTGCAGCCTAGTCACAGGCACAACAGGTTTTGGGATCTGTGCTTGCCCAGAGAAGGAACATCTCACGGTGCGCATCCTCGGCAGAGCCTGTTCCCGAAAAGGCAAACGTCCGGCTCCTTGTCCTTCACGGAAGGTGGCAGCCCTGAAAGCTGTTGCTGGTCTTCACCTTCCCCCTGCAGCCTATTCACAGGCACAACAGGTTGTGGGATCTGTGCTTGCCCAGAGAAGGAACATCTCACGGTGCGCATCCTCGGCAGAGCCTGTTCCCGAAAAGGCAAACGTCCGGCTCCTTGTCCCACACGGAAGGGGGCAGCCCTGAAAGCTCTTGCTGGTCTTCACCTTCCCCCTGCAGCCTATTCACAGGCACAACAGGTTTGGGGATCTGTGCTTGCCCAGAGAAGGAACATCTCACGGTGCGCATCCTCGGCAGAGCCTGTTCCCGAAAAGGCAAACGTCCGGCTCCTGGTCCCACACGGAAGGGGGCAGCCCTGAAAGCTCTTGCTGGTCTTCACCTTCCCCCTGCAGCCTATTCACAGGCACAACAGGTTTGGGGATCTGTGCTTGCCCAGAGAAGGAACATCTCACGGTGCGCATCCTCGGCAGAGCCTGTTCCCGAAAAGGCAAACGTCCGGCTCCTTGTCCCACACGGAAGGTGGCAGCCCGGAAAGCTGTTGCTGGTCTTCAACTTCCCCCTGCAGCCTATTCACAGGCACAACAGGTTTTGGGATCTGTGCTTGCCCAGAGAAGGAACATCTCACGGTGCGCATCCTCGGCAGAGCCTGTTCCCGAAAAGGCAAACGTCCGGCTCCTTGTCCCACACGGAAGGTGGCAGCCCTGAAAGCTCTTGCTGGTCTTCACCTTCCCCCTGCAGCCTATTCACAGGCACAACAGGTTTGGGGATCTGTGCTTGCCCAGAGAAGGAACATCTCACGGTGCGCATCCTCGGCAGAGCCTGTTCCCGAAAAGGCAAACGTCCGGCTCCTTGTCCCACACGGAAGGGGGCAGCCCTGAAAGCTGTTGCTGGTCTTCACCTTCCCCCTGCAGCCTATTCACAGGCACAACAGGTTGTGGGATCTGTGCTTGCCCAGAGAAGGAACATCTCACGGTGCGCATCATCGGCAGAGCCTGTTCCCGAAAAGGCAAACGTCCGGCTACTGGTCCCACACGGAAGGTGGCAGCCCTGAAAGCTGTTGCTGGTCTTCAAATTCCCCCTGCAGCCTATTCACAGGCACAACCGCACTGGGAATCTCTGCTTTCCCAAAGACGCAATCTCTCACGGTGCGCCTCCTCGGCAGAGCCTGTTCCCGAAAAGGCAAACGTCCGGCTCCTTGTCCCACACGGAAGGTGGCAGCCCGGAAAGCTGTTGCTGGTCTTCACCTTCCCCCTGCAGCCTATTCACAGGCACAACAGGTTGTGGGATCTGTGCTTGCCCAGAGAAGGAACATCTCACGGTGCGCATCCTCGGCAGAGCCTGTTCCCGAAAAGGCAAACGTCTGGCTCCTGGTCCCACACGGAAGGTGGCAGCCCTGAAAGCTGTTGCTGGTCTTCACCTTCCCCCTGCAGCCTATTCACAGGCACAACAGGTTGTGGGATCTGTGCTTGCCCAGAGAAGGAACATCTCACGGTGCGCATCCTCGGCAGAGCCTGTTCCCGAAAAGGCAGACGTCCGGCTCCTGGTCCCACACGGAAGGTGGCAGCCCTGAAAGCTCTTGCTGGTCTTCACCTTCCCCCTGCAGCCTATTCACAGGCACAACAGGTTGTGGGATCTGTGCTTGCCCAGAGAAGGAACATCTCACGGTGCGCATCCTCGGCAGAGCCTGTTCCCGAAAAGGCAAACGTCCGGCTCCTTGTCCCACACGGAAGGTGGCAGCCCGGAAAGCTCTTGCTGGTCTTCACCTTCCCCCTGCAGCCTATTCACAGGCACAACAGGTTGTGGGATCTGTGCTTGCCCAGAGAAGGAACATCTCACGGTGCGCATCCTCGGCAGAGCCTGTTCCCGAAAAGGCAAACGTCCGGCTCCTTGTCCCACACGGAAGGGGGCAGCCCTGAAAGCTGTTGCTGGTCTTCACCTTCCCCCTGCAGCCTAATCACAGGCACAACAGGTTGTGGGATCTGTGCTTGCCCAGAGAAGGAACATCTCACGGTGCGCATCCTCGGCAGAGCCTGTTCCCGAAAAGGCAAACGTCCGGCTCCTGGTCCCACACGGAAGGGGGCAGCCCTGAAAGCTGTTGCTGGTCTTCACCTTCCCCCTGCAGCCTAGTCACAGGCACAACAGGTTGTGGGATCTGTGCTTGCCCAGAGAAGGAACATCTCACGGTGCGCATCCTCGGCAGAGCCTGTTCCCGAAAAGGCAAACGTCCGGCTCCTGGTCCCACACGGAAGGTGGCAGCCCGGAAAGCTGTTGCTGGTCTTCACCTTCCCCCTGCAGCCTAGTCACAGGCACAACAGGTTGTGGGATCTGTGCTTGCCCAGAGAAGGAACATCTCACGGTGCACATCCTCGGCAGAGCCTGTTCCCGAAAAGGCAGACGTCCGGCTCCTTGTCCCACACGGAAGGGGGCAGCCCGGAAAGCTGTTGCTGGTCTTCACCTTCCCCCTGCAGCCTATTCACAGGCATAACAGGTTGTGGGATCTGTGCTTGCCCAGAGAAGGAACATGTCACGGTGCGCATCCTCGGCAGAGCCTGTTCCCGAAAAGGCAAACGTCCGGCTCCTGGTCCCGCACGGAAGGGGGCAGCCCTGAAAGCTGTTGCTGGTCTTCAAATTCCCCCTGCAGCCTATTCACAGGCACAACCGCACTGGGATTCTCTGCTTTCCCAAAGATGCAATCTCTCACGGTGCGCGTCCTCGGCAGAGCCTGTTCCCGAAAAGGCAAACGTCCGGCTCCTTGTCCCACACGGAAGGTGGCAGCCCTGAAAGGTGTTGCTGGTCCTCACCTTCCCCCTGCAGCCTATTCACAGGCACAACAGGTTGTGGGATCTGTGCTTGCCCAGAGAAGGAACATCTCACGGTGCGCATCCTCGGCAGAGCCTGTTCCCGAAAAGGCAAACGTCCGGCTCCTTGTCCCACACGGAAGGTGGCAGCCCTGAAAGCTCTTGCTGGTCTTCACCTTCCCCCTGCAGCCTAGTCACAGGCACAACAGGTTTGGGGATCTGTGCTTGCCCAGAGAAGGAACATCTCACGGTGCGCATCCTCGGCAGAGCCTGTTCCCAAAAAGGCAAACGTCCGGCTCCTTGTCCCACACGGATGGGGCAGCCCTGAAAGATGTTGCTGGTCTTCACCTTCCCCCTGCAGCCTAGTCACAGGCACAACAGGTTGTGGGATCTGTGCTTGCCCAGAGAAGGAACATCTCACGGTGCGCATCATCGGCAGAGCCTGTTCCCGAAAAGGCAAACGTCCGGCTACTGGTCCCACACGGAAGGTGGCAGCCCTGAAAGCTGTTGCTGGTCTTCACCTTCCTCCTGCAGCCTATTCACAGGCACAACCGCACTGGGAATCTCTGCTTTCCCAAAGACGCAATCTCTCACGGTGCGCCTCCTCGGCAGAGCCTGTTCCCGAAAAGGCAAACGTCCGGCTCCTTGTCCCACACGGAAGGTGGCAGCCCGGAAAGCTGGTGCTGGTCTTCACCTTCCCCCTGCAGCCTAGTCACAGGCACAACAGGTTTGGGGATCTGTGCTTGCCCAGAGAAGGAACATCTCACGGTGCGCATCCTCGGCAGAGCCTGTTCCCAAAAAGGCAAACGTCCGGCTCCTGGTCCCACACGGAAGGTGGCAGCCCTGAAAGCTGTTGCTGGTCTTCACCTTCCCCCTGCAGCCTATTCACAGGCACAACAGGTTGTGGGATCTGTGCTTGCCCAGAGAAGGAACATCTCACGGTGCGCATCCTCGGCAGAGCCTGTTCCCGAAAAGGCAGACGTCCGGCTCCTTGTCCCACACGGAAGGTGGCAGCCCTGAAAGATGTTGCTGTTCTTCACCTTCCCCCTGCAGCCTATTCACAGGCACAACAGGTTGTGGGATCTGTGCTTGCCCAGAGAAGGAACATCTCACGGTGCGCATCCTCGGCAGAGCCTGTTCCCGAAAAGTCAGACGTCCGGCTCCTTGTCCCACACGGAAGGGGGCAGCCCTGAAAGCTCTTGCTGGTCTTCACCTTCCCCCTGCAGCCTAGTCACAGGCACAACAGGTTGTGGGATCTGTGCTTGCCCAGAGAAGGAACATCTCACGGTGCGCATCCTCGGCAGAGCCTGTTCCCGAAAAGGCAAACGTCCGGCTCCTTTTCCCACACGGAAGGTGGCAGCCCGGAAAGCTGTTGCTGGTCTTCACCTTCCCCCTGCAGCCTATTCACAGGCACAACAGGTTGTGGGATCTGTGCTTGCCCAGAGAAGGAACATCTCACGGTGCGCATCCTCGGCAGAGCCTGTTCCCGAAAAGGCAAACGTCCGGCTCCTTGTCCCACACGGAAGGGGGCAGCCCTGAAAGCTCTTGCTGGTCTTCACCTTCCCCCTGCAGCCTATTCACAGGCACAACAGGTTTGGGGATCTGTGCTTGCCCAGAGAAGGAACATCTCACGGTGCGCATCCTCGGCAGAGCCTGTTCCCGAAAAGGCAAACGTCCGGCTCCTGGTCCCACACGGAAGGGGGCAGCCCTGAAAGCTGTTGCTGGTCTTCACCTTCCCCCTGCAGCCTATTCACAGGCACAACAGGTTTGGGTATCTGTGCTTGCCCAAAGACGCAATCTCTCACGGTGCGCCTCCTCGGCAGAGCCTGTTCCCGAAAAGGCAAACGTCCGGCTCCTTGTCCCACACGGAAGGTGGCAGCCCTGAAAGCTGTTGCTGGTCTTCACCTTCCCCCTGCAGCCTATTCACAGGCACAACAGGTTTTGGGATCTGTGCTTGCCCAGAGAAGGAACATCTCACGGTGCGCATCCTCGGCAGAGCCTGTTCCCGAAAAGGCAAACGTCCGGCTCCTTGTCCCACACGGAAGGTGGCAGCCCTGAAAGCTCTTGCTGGTCTTCACCTTCCCCCTGCAGCCTATTCACAGGCACAACAGGTTTGGGGATCTGTGCTTGCCCAGAGAAGGAACATCTCACGGTGCGCATCCTCGGCAGAGCCTGTTCCCGAAAAGGCAAACGTCCGGCTCCTTGTCCCACACGGAAGGGGGCAGCCCTGAAAGCTGTTGCTGGTCTTCACCTTCCCCCTGCAGCCTATTCACAGGCACAACAGGTTGTGGGATCTGTGCTTGCCCAGAGAAGGAACATCTCACGGTGCGCATCCTCGGCAGAGCCTGTTCCCGAAAAGGCAGACGTCCGGCTCCTGGTCCCACACAGAAGGTGGCAGCCCTGAAAGCTGTTGCTGGTCTTCACCTTCCCCCTGCAGCCTATTCACAGGCACAACAGGTTGTGGGATCTGTGCTTGCCCAGAGAAGGAACATCTCACGGTGCGCATCCTCGGCAGAGCCTGTTCCCGAAAAGGCAGACGTCCGGCTCCTTGTCCCACACGGAAGGTGGCAGCCCTGAAAGCTGTTGCTGGTCTTCACCTTCCCCCTGCAGCCTAGTCACAGGCACAACAGGTTTTGGGATCTGTGCTTGCCCAGAGAAGGAACATCTCACGGTGCGCATCCTCGGCAGAGCCTGTTCCCGAAAAGGCAGACGTCCGGCTCCTGGTCCCACACGGAAGGTGGCAGCCCTGAAAGCTCTTGCTGGTCTTCACCTTCCCCCTGCAGCCTATTCACAGGCACAACAGGTTGTGGGATCTGTGCTTGCCCAGAGAAGGAACATCTCACGGTGCGCATCCTCGGCAGAGCCTGTTCCCGAAAAGGCAAACGTCCGGCTCCTTGTCCCACACGGAAGGTGGCAGCCCAGAAAGCTGTTGCTGGTCTTCACCTTCCCCCTGCAGCCTATTCACAGGCACAACAGGTTTTGGGATCTGTGCTTGCCCAGAGAAGGAACATCTCACGGTGCGCATCCTCGGCAGAGCCTGTTCCCGAAAAGGCAAACGTCCGGCTCCTTGTCCCACACGGAAGGTGGCAGCCCTGAAAGCTCTTGCTGGTCTTCACCTTCCCCCTGCAGCCTATTCACAGGCACAACAGGTTTGGGTATCTGTGCTTGCCCAAAGACGCAATCTCTCACGGTGCGCATCCTCGGCAGAGCCTGTTCCCGAAAAGGCAAACGTCCGGCTCCTTGTCCCACACGGAAGGTGGCAGCCCTGAAAGCTGTTGCTGGTCTTCAACTTCCCCCTGCAGCCTATTCACAGGCACAACAGGTTTTGGGATCTGTGATGCCCAGAGAAGGAACATCTCACGGTGCGCATCCTCGGCAGAGCCTGTTCCCGAAAAGGCAAACGTCCGGCTCCTTGTCCCACACGGAAGGTGGCAGCCCTGAAAGCTCTTGCTGGTCTTCACCTTCCCCCTGCAGCCTATTCACAGGCACAACAGGTTGTGGGATCTGTGCTTGCCCAGAGAAGGAACATCTCACGGTGCGCATCCTCGGCAGAGCCTGTTCCCGAAAAGGCAAACGTCCGGCTCCTTGTCCGTCACGGAAGGTGGCAGCCCTGAAAGCTCTTGCTGGTCTTCACCTTCCCCCTGCAGCCTAATCACAGGCACAACAGGTTGTGGGATCTGTGCTTGCCCAGAGAAGGAACATCTCACGGTGCGCATCCTCGGCAGAGCCTGTTCCCGAAAAGGCAAACGTCCGGCTCCTGGTCCCACACGGAAGGGGGCAGCCCTGAAAGCTGTTGCTGGTCTTCACCTTCCCCCTGCAGCCTAGTCACAGGCACAACAGGTTGTGGGATCTGTGCTTGCCCAGAGAAGGAACATCTCACGGTGCACATCCTCGGCAGAGCCTGTTCCCGAAAAGGCAGACGTCCGGCTCCATGTCCCACACGGAAGGGGGCAGCCCTGAAAGCTGTTGCTGGTCTTCACCTTCCCCCTGCAGCCTATTCACAGGCATAACAGGTTGTGGGATCTGTGCTTGCCCAGAGAAGGAACATCTCACGGTGCGCATCCTCGGCAGAGCCTGTTCCCGAAAAGGCAAACGTCCGGCTCCTTGTCCCACACGGAAGGTGGCAGCCCTGAAAGCTCTTGCTGGTGTTCACCTTCCCCCTGCAGCCTAGTCACAGGCACAACAGGTTTGGGGATCTGTGCTTGCCCAGAGAAGGAACATGTCACGGTGCGCATCCTCGGCATAGCCTGTTCCCGAAAAGGCAAACATCCGGCTCCTTGTCCCGCACGGAAGGGGGCAGCCCTGAAAGCTGTTGCTGGTCTTCACCTTCCCCCTGCAGCCTAGTCACAGGCACAACAGGTTGTGGGATCTGTGCTTGCCCAGAGAAGGAACATCTCACGGTGCGCATCCTCGGCAGAGCCTGTTCCCGAAAAGGCAAACGTCCGGCTCCTGGTCCCACACGGAAGGGGGCAGCCCTGAAAGCTGTTGCTGGTCTTCAAATTCCCCCTGCAGCCTATTCACAGGCACAACAGGTTTTGGGATCTGTGCTTGCCCAGAGAAGGAACATCTCACGGTGCGCATCCTCGGCAGAGCCTGTTCCCGAAAAGGCAGACGTCCGGCTCCTTGTCCCACACGGAAGGTGGCAGCCCTGAAAGCTGTTGCTGGTCTTCACCTTCCCCGTGCAGCCTATTCACAGGCAGAACAGGTTTTGGGATCTGTGCTTGCCCAGAGAAGGAACATCTCACGGTGCGCATCCTCGGCAGAGCCTGTTCCCGAAAAGGCAGACGTCCGGCTCCTTGTCCCACACGGAAGGTGGCAGCCCTGAAAGCTGTTGCTGGTCTTCACCTTCCCCCTGCAGCCTATTCACAGGCACAACAGGTTTTGGGATCTGTGCTTGCCCAGAGAAGGAACATCTCACGGTGCGCATCCTCGGCAGAGCCTGTTCCCGAAAAGGCAAACGTCCGGCTCCTTGTCCCACACGGAAGGTGGCAGCCCTGAAAGCTCTTGCTGGTCTTCACCTTCCCCGTGCAGCCTAGTCACAGGCACAACAGGTTTTGGGATCTCTGCTTGCCCAGAGAAGGAACATCTCACGGTGCGCATCCTCGGCAGAGCCTGTTCCCGAAAAGGCAAACGTCCGGCTCCTTTTCCCACACGGAAGGTGGCAGCCCGGAATGCTCTTGCTGGTCTTCACCTTCCCCGTGCAGCCTATTCACAGGCACAACAGCACTGGGAATCTCTGCTTTCCCAAAGACGCATTCTCTCACGGTGCACATCCTCGGCAGAGCCTGTTCCCGAAAAGGCAAACGTCCGGCTCCTTGTCCCACACGGAAGGTGGCAGCCCTGAAAGCTCTTGCTGGTCTTCAACTTCCCCCTGCAGCCTATTCACAGGCACAAGAGGTTGTGGGATCTGTGCTTGCCCAGAGAAGGAACATCTCACGGTGCGCATCCTCGGCAGAGCCTGTTCCCGAAAAGGCAAACGTCCGGCTCCTGGTCCCACACGGAAGGGGGCAGCCCTGAAAGCTCTTGCTGGTCTTCACCTTCCCCGTGCAGCCTATTCACAGGCACAACAGGTTTGGGGATCTGTGCTTGCCCAGAGAAGGAACATGTCACGGTGCGCATCCTCGGCATAGCCTGTTCCCGAAAAGGCAAACGTCCGGCTCCTTGTCCCACACGGAAGGTGGCAGCCCTGAAAGCTCTTGCTGGTCTTCACCTTCCCCCTGCAGCCTATTCACAGGCACAAACGCACTGGGAATCTCTGCTTTCCCAAAGACGTAATCTCTCACGGTGCGCATCCTCGGCAGAGCCTGTTCCCGAAAAGGCAAACGTCCGGCTCCTTGTCCCACACGGAAGGTGGCAGCCCGGAAAGCTCTTGCTGGTCTTCACCTTCCCCCTGCAGCCTATTCACAGGCACAACCGCACTGGGAATCTCTGCTTTCCCAAAGACGCAATCTCTCACGGTGCGCATCCTCGGCAGAGCCTGTTCCCGAAAAGGCAAACGTCCGGCTCCTGGTCCCACACGGAAGGTGGCAGCCCTGAAAGCTGTTGCTGGTCTTCACCTTCCCCCTGCAGCCTAGTCACAGGCACAACAGGTTGTGGGATCTGTGCTTGCCCAGAGAAGGAACATCTCACGGTGCGCATCCTCGGCAGAGCCTGTTCCCGAAAAGGCAAACGTCCGGCTCCTTGTCCCACACGGAAGGTGGCAGCCCTGAAAGCTCTTGCTGGTGTTCACCTTCCCCCTGCAGCCTAGTCACAGGCACAACAGGTTTGGGGATCTGTGCTTGCCCAGAGAAGGAACATGTCACGGTGCGCATCCTCGGCATAGCCTGTTCCCGAAAAGGCAAACATCCGGCTCCTTGTCCCGCACGGAAGGGGGCAGCCCTGAAAGCTGTTGCTGGTCTTCACCTTCCCCCTGCAGCCTAGTCACAGGCACAACAGGTTGTGGGATCTGTGCTTGCCCAGAGAAGGAACATCTCACGGTGCGCATCCTCGGCAGAGCCTGTTCCCGAAAAGGCAAACGTCCGGCTCCTGGTCCCACACGGAAGGGGGCAGCCCTGAAAGCTGTTGCTGGTCTTCAAATTCCCCCTGCAGCCTATTCACAGGCACAACAGGTTTTGGGATCTGTGCTTGCCCAGAGAAGGAACATCTCACGGTGCGCATCCTCGGCAGAGCCTGTTCCCGAAAAGGCAGACGTCCGGCTCCTTGTCCCACACGGAAGGTGGCAGCCCTGAAAGCTGTTGCTGGTCTTCACCTTCCCCGTGCAGCCTATTCACAGGCAGAACAGGTTTTGGGATCTGTGCTTGCCCAGAGAAGGAACATCTCACGGTGCGCATCCTCGGCAGAGCCTGTTCCCGAAAAGGCAGACGTCCGGCTCCTTGTCCCACACGGAAGGTGGCAGCCCTGAAAGCTGTTGCTGGTCTTCACCTTCCCCCTGCAGCCTATTCACAGGCACAACAGGTTTTGGGATCTGTGCTTGCCCAGAGAAGGAACATCTCACGGTGCGCATCCTCGGCAGAGCCTGTTCCCGAAAAGGCAAACGTCCGGCTCCTTGTCCCACACGGAAGGTGGCAGCCCTGAAAGCTCTTGCTGGTCTTCACCTTCCCCGTGCAGCCTAGTCACAGGCACAACAGGTTTTGGGATCTGTGCTTGCCCAGAGAAGGAACATCTCACGGTGCGCATCCTCGGCAGAGCCTGTTCCCGAAAAGGCAAACGTCCGGCTCCTTTTCCCACACGGAAGGTGGCAGCCCGGAATGCTCTTGCTGGTCTTCACCTTCCCCGTGCAGCCTATTCACAGGCACAACAGCACTGGGAATCTCTGCTTTCCCAAAGACGCATTCTCTCACGGTGCACATCCTCGGCAGAGCCTGTTCCCGAAAAGGCAAACGTCCGGCTCCTTGTCCCACACGGAAGGTGGCAGCCCTGAAAGCTCTTGCTGGTCTTCAACTTCCCCCTGCAGCCTATTCACAGGCACAAGAGGTTGTGGGATCTGTGCTTGCCCAGAGAAGGAACATCTCACGGTGCGCATCCTCGGCAGAGCCTGTTCCCGAAAAGGCAAACGTCCGGCTCCTGGTCCCACACGGAAGGGGGCAGCCCTGAAAGCTCTTGCTGGTCTTCACCTTCCCCGTGCAGCCTATTCACAGGCACAACAGGTTGTGGGATCTGTGCTTGCCCACAGAAGGAACATCTCACGGTGCGCATCCTCAGCAGAGCCTGTTCCCGAAAAGGCAAACGTCCGGCTCCTTGTCCCACACGGAAGGTGGCAGCCCTGAAAGCTCTTGCTGGTCTTCACCTTCCCCCTGCAGCCTATTCACAGGCACAAACGCACTGGGAATCTCTGCTTTCCCAAAGACGTAATCTCTCACGGTGCGCATCCTCGGCAGAGCCTGTTCCCGAAAAGGCAAACGTCCGGCTCCTTGTCCCACACGGAAGGTGGCAGCCCGGAAAGCTCTTGCTGGTCTTCACCTTCGTCCTGCAGCCTATTCACAGGCACGACCGCACTGGGAATCTCTGCTTTCCCAAAGACGCAATCTCTCACGGTGCGCATCCTCGGCAGAGCCTGTTCCCGAAAAGGCAAACGTCCGGCTCCTGGTCCCACACGGAAGGTGGCAGCCCTGAAAGCTGTTGCTGGTCTTCACCTTCCCCCTGCAGCCTATTCACAGGCACAACCGCACTGGGAATCTCTGCTTTCCCAAAGACGCAATCTCTCACGGTGCGCATCCTCGGCAGAGCCTGTTCCCGAAAAGGCAAACGTCCGGCTCCTGGTCCCACACGGAAGGTGGCAGCCCTGAAAGCTGTTGCTGGTCTTCACCTTCCCCCTGCAGCCTAGTCACAGGCACAACAGGTTGTGGGATCTGTGCTTGCCCAGAGAAGGAACATCTCACGGTGCGCATCCTCGGCAGAGCCTGTTCCCGAAAAGGCAGACGTCCGGCTCCTTGTCCCACACGGAAGGTGGCAGCCCTGAAAGATGTTGCTGGTCTTCAAATTCCCCCTGCAGCCTATTCACAGGCACAACAGGTTTTGGGATCTGTGCTTGCGCAGAGAAGGAACATCTCACGGTGCGCATCCTCGGCAGAGCCTGTTCCCGAAAAGGCAAACGTCCGGCTCCTTGTCCCACACGGAAGGTGGCAGCCCTGAAAGCTCTTGCTGGTCTTCACCTTCCCCCTGCAGCCTAGTCACAGGCACCACCGCACTGGGAATCTCTGCTTTCCCAAAGACGCAATCTCTCACGGTGCGCATCCTCGGCAGAGCCTGTTCCCGAAAAGGCAAACGTCCGGCTCCTTGTCCCACACGGAAGGTGGCAGCCCTGAAAGCTGTTGCTGGTCTCCACCTTCCCCGTGCAGCCTATTCACAGGTACAACAGGTTTTGGGATCTGTGCTTGCCCAGAGAAGGAACATCTCACGGTGCGCATCCTCGGCAGAGCCTGTTCCCGAAAAGGCAAACGTCCGGCTCCTTGTCCCACACGGAAGGTGGCAGCCCTGAAAGCTCTTGCTGGTCTTCACCTTCCCCGTGCAGCCTATTCACAGGCACAACCGCACTGGGAATCTCTGCTTTCCCAAAGACGCAATCTCTCACGGTGCGCATCCTCGGCAGAGCCTGTTCCCGAAAAGGCAAACGTCCGGCTCCTTGTCCCACACGGAAGGTGGCAGCCCGGAAAGCTGTTGCTGGTCTTCACCTTCCCCGTGCAGCCTATTTACAGGCACAACAGGTTTGGGGATCTGTGCTTGCCCAGAGAAGGAACATCTCACGGTGCGCATCCTCGGCAGAGCCTGTTCCCGAAAAGGCAGACGTCCGGCTCCTTGTCCCACACGGAAGGTGGCAGCCCGGAAAGCTCTTGCTGGTCTTCACCTTCCCCCTGCAGCCTATTCACAGGCACAACAGGTTTTGGGATCTGTGCTTGCCCAGAGAAGGAACATCTCACGGTGCGCATCCTCGGCAGAGCCTGTTCCCGAAAAGGCAAACGTCCGGCTCCTTGTCCCACACGGAAGGGGGCAGCCCTGAAAGCTCTTGCTGGTCTTCACCTTCCCCCTGCAGCCTATTCACAGGCACAACAGGTTGTGGGATCTGTGCTTGCCCAGAGAAGGAACATCTCACGGTGCGCATCCTCGGCAGAGCCTGTTCCCGAAAAGGCAGACGTCCGGCTCCTGGTCCCACACAGAAGGTGGCAGCCCTGAAAGCTGTTGCTGGTCTTCACCTTCCCCCTGCAGCCTATTCACAGGCACAACAGGTTGTGGGATCTGTGCTTGCCCAGAGAAGGAACATCTCACGGTGCGCATCCTCGGCAGAGCCTGTTCCCGAAAAGGCAGACGTCCGGCTCCTTGTCCCACACGGAAGGTGGCAGCCCTGAAAGCTGTTGCTGGTCTTCACCTTCCCCCTGCAGCCTAGTCACAGGCACAACAGGTTTTGGGATCTGTGCTTGCCCAGAGAAGGAACATCTCACGGTGCGCATCCTCGGCAGAGCCTGTTCCCGAAAAGGCAGACGTCCGGCTCCTGGTCCCACACGGAAGGTGGCAGCCCTGAAAGCTCTTGCTGGTCTTCACCTTCCCCCTGCAGCCTATTCACAGGCACAACAGGTTGTGGGATCTGTGCTTGCCCAGAGAAGGAACATCTCACGGTGCGCATCCTCGGCAGAGCCTGTTCCCGAAAAGGCAAACGTCCGGCTCCTTGTCCCACACGGAAGGTGGCAGCCCAGAAAGCTGTTGCTGGTCTTCACCTTCCCCCTGCAGCCTATTCACAGGCACAACAGGTTTTGGGATCTGTGCTTGCCCAGAGAAGGAACATCTCACGGTGCGCATCCTCGGCAGAGCCTGTTCCCGAAAAGGCAAACGTCCGGCTCCTTGTCCCACACGGAAGGTGGCAGCCCTGAAAGCTCTTGCTGGTCTTCACCTTCCCCCTGCAGCCTATTCACAGGCACAACAGGTTTGGGTATCTGTGCTTGCCCAAAGACGCAATCTCTCACGGTGCGCATCCTCGGCAGAGCCTGTTCCCGAAAAGGCAAACGTCCGGCTCCTTGTCCCACACGGAAGGTGGCAGCCCTGAAAGCTGTTGCTGGTCTTCAACTTCCCCCTGCAGCCTATTCACAGGCACAACAGGTTTTGGGATCTGTGATGCCCAGAGAAGGAACATCTCACGGTGCGCATCCTCGGCAGAGCCTGTTCCCGAAAAGGCAAACGTCCGGCTCCTTGTCCCACACGGAAGGTGGCAGCCCTGAAAGCTCTTGCTGGTCTTCACCTTCCCCCTGCAGCCTATTCACAGGCACAACAGGTTGTGGGATCTGTGCTTGCCCAGAGAAGGAACATCTCACGGTGCGCATCCTCGGCAGAGCCTGTTCCCGAAAAGGCAAACGTCCGGCTCCTTGTCCCACACGGAAGGGGGCAGCCCTGAAAGCTCTTGCTGGTCTTCACCTTCCCCCTGCAGCCTAATCACAGGCACAACAGGTTGTGGGATCTGTGCTTGCCCAGAGAAGGAACATCTCACGGTGCGCATCCTCGGCAGAGCCTGTTCCCGAAAAGGCAAACGTCCGGCTCCTGGTCCCACACGGAAGGGGGCAGCCCTGAAAGCTGTTGCTGGTCTTCACCTTCCCCCTGCAGCCTAGTCACAGGCACAACAGGTTGTGGGATCTGTGCTTGCCCAGAGAAGGAACATCTCACGGTGCACATCCTCGGCAGAGCCTGTTCCCGAAAAGGCAGACGTCCGGCTCCTTGTCCCACACGGAAGGGGGCAGCCCTGAAAGCTGTTGCTGGTCTTCACCTTCCCCCTGCAGCCTATTCACAGGCATAACAGGTTGTGGGATCTGTGCTTGCCCAGAGAAGGAACATCTCACGGTGCGCATCCTCGGCAGAGCCTGTTCCCGAAAAGGCAAACGTCCGGCTCCTTGTCCCACACGGAAGGTGGCAGCCCTGAAAGCTCTTGCTGGTGTTCACCTTCCCCCTGCAGCCTAGTCACAGGCACAACAGGTTTGGGGATCTGTGCTTGCCCAGAGAAGGAACATGTCACGGTGCGCATCCTCGGCATAGCCTGTTCCCGAAAAGGCAAACATCCGGCTCCTTGTCCCGCACGGAAGGGGGCAGCCCTGAAAGCTGTTGCTGGTCTTCACCTTCCCCCTGCAGCCTAGTCACAGGCACAACAGGTTGTGGGATCTGTGCTTGCCCAGAGAAGGAACATCTCACGGTGCGCATCCTCGGCAGAGCCTGTTCCCGAAAAGGCAAACGTCCGGCTCCTGGTCCCACACGGAAGGGGGCAGCCCTGAAAGCTGTTGCTGGTCTTCAAATTCCCCCTGCAGCCTATTCACAGGCACAACAGGTTTTGGGATCTGTGCTTGCCCAGAGAAGGAACATCTCACGGTGCGCATCCTCGGCAGAGCCTGTTCCCGAAAAGGCAGACGTCCGGCTCCTTGTCCCACACGGAAGGTGGCAGCCCTGAAAGCTGTTGCTGGTCTTCACCTTCCCCGTGCAGCCTATTCACAGGCAGAACAGGTTTTGGGATCTGTGCTTGCCCAGAGAAGGAACATCTCACGGTGCGCATCCTCGGCAGAGCCTGTTCCCGAAAAGGCAGACGTCCGGCTCCTTGTCCCACACGGAAGGTGGCAGCCCTGAAAGCTGTTGCTGGTCTTCACCTTCCCCCTGCAGCCTATTCACAGGCACAACAGGTTTTGGGATCTGTGCTTGCCCAGAGAAGGAACATCTCACGGTGCGCATCCTCGGCAGAGCCTGTTCCCGAAAAGGCAAACGTCCGGCTCCTTGTCCCACACGGAAGGTGGCAGCCCTGAAAGCTCTTGCTGGTCTTCACCTTCCCCGTGCAGCCTAGTCACAGGCACAACAGGTTTTGGGATCTGTGCTTGCCCAGAGAAGGAACATCTCACGGTGCGCATCCTCGGCAGAGCCTGTTCCCGAAAAGGCAAACGTCCGGCTCCTTTTCCCACACGGAAGGTGGCAGCCCGGAATGCTCTTGCTGGTCTTCACCTTCCCCCTGCAGCCTATTCACAGGCACAACAGCACTGGGAATCTCTGCTTTCCCAAAGACGCATTCTCTCACGGTGCACATCCTCGGCAGAGCCTGTTCCCGAAAAGGCAAACGTCCGGCTCCTTGTCCCACACGGAAGGTGGCAGCCCTGAAAGCTCTTGCTGGTCTTCAACTTCCCCCTGCAGCCTATTCACAGGCACAAGAGGTTGTGGGATCTGTGCTTGCCCAGAGAAGGAACATCTCACGGTGCGCATCCTCGGCAGAGCCTGTTCCCGAAAAGGCAAACGTCCGGCTCCTGGTCCCACACGGAAGGGGGCAGCCCTGAAAGCTCTTGCTGGTCTTCACCTTCCCCGTGCAGCCTATTCACAGGCACAACAGGTTGTGGGATCTGTGCTTGCCCACAGAAGGAACATCTCACGGTGCGCATCCTCAGCAGAGCCTGTTCCCGAAAAGGCAAACGTCCGGCTCCTTGTCCCACACGGAAGGTGGCAGCCCTGAAAGCTCTTGCTGGTCTTCACCTTCCCCCTGCAGCCTAGTCACAGGCACAAACGCACTGGGAATCTCTGCTTTCCCAAAGACGTAATCCCTCACGGTGCGCATCCTCGGCAGAGCCTGTTCCCGAAAAGGCAAACGTCCGGCTCCTTGTCCCACACGGAAGGTGGCAGCCCGGAAAGCTCTTGCTGGTCTTCACCTTCCTCCTGCAGCCTATTCACAGGCACGACCGCACTGGGAATCTCTGCTTTCCCAAAGACGCAATCTCTCACGGTGCGCATCCTCGGCAGAGCCTGTTCCCGAAAAGGCAAACGTCCGGCTCCTGGTCCCACACGGAAGGTGGCAGCCCTGAAAGCTCTTGCTGGTCTTCACCTTCCCCCTGCAGCCTATTCACAGGCACAACCGCACTGGGAATCTCTGCTTTCCCAAAGACGCAATCTCTCACGGTGCGCATCCTCGGCAGAGCCTGTTCCCGAAAAGGCAAACGTCCGGCTCCTGGTCCCACACGGAAGGTGGCAGCCCTGAAAGCTGTTGCTGGTCTTCACCTTCCCCCTGCAGCCTATTCACAGGCACAACAGGTTGTGGGATCTGTGCTTGCCCAGAGAAGGAACATCTCACGGTGCGCATCCTCGGCAGAGCCTGTTCCCGAAAAGGCAGACGTCCGGCTCCTTGTCCCACACGGAAGGTGGCAGCCCTGAAAGATGTTGCTGGTCTTCAAATTCCCCCTGCAGCCTATTCACAGGCACAACAGGTTTTGGGATCTGTGCTTGCGCAGAGAAGGAACATCTCACGGTGCGCATCCTCGGCAGAGCCTGTTCCCGAAAAGGCAAACGTCCGGCTCCTTGTCCCACACGGAAGGTGGCAGCCCTGAAAGCTCTTGCTGGTCTTCACCTTCCCCCTGCAGCCTAGTCACAGGCACCACCGCACTGGGAATCTCTGCTTTCCCAAAGACGCAATCTCTCACGGTGCGCATCCTCGGCAGAGCCTGTTCCCGAAAAGGCAAACGTCCGGCTCCTTGTCCCACACGGAAGGTGGCAGCCCTGAAAGCTGTTGCTGGTCTCCACCTTCCCCGTGCAGCCTATTCACAGGTACAACAGGTTTTGGGATCTGTGCTTGCCCAGAGAAGGAACATCTCACGGTGCGCATCCTCGGCAGAGCCTGTTCCCGAAAAGGCAAACGTCCGGCTCCTGGTCCCACACGGAAGGTGGCAGCCCGGAAAGCTCTTGCTGGTCTTCACCTTCCCCCTGCAGCCTATTCACAGGCACAACCGCACTGGGAATCTCTGCTTTCCCAAAGACGCAATCTCTCACGGTGCGCATCCTCGGCAGAGCCTGTTCCCGAAAAGGCAAACGTCCGGCTCCTTGTCCCACACGGAAGGTGGCAGCCCGGAAAGCTGTTGCTGGTCTTCACCTTCCCCGTGCAGCCTATTTACAGGCACAACAGGTTTGGGGATCTGTGCTTGCCCAGAGAAGGAACATCTCACGGTGCGCATCCTCGGCAGAGCCTGTTCCCGAAAAGGCAGACGTCCGGCTCCTTGTCCCACACGGAAGGTGGCAGCCCGGAAAGCTCTTGCTGGTCTTCACCTTCCCCCTGCAGCCTATTCACAGGCAAAACCGCACTGGGAATCTCTGCTTTCCCAAAGATGCAATCTCTCACGGTGCGCATCCTCGGCAGAGCCTGTTCCCGAAAAGTCAAACGTCCGGCTCCTTGTCCCACACGGAAGGTGGCAGCCCTGAAAGCTCTTGCTGGTTTTCACCTTCCCCGTGCAGCCTATTCACAGGCACAACAGGTTTTGGGATCTGTGCTTGCCCAGAGAAGGAACATCTCACGGTGCGCATCCTCGGCAGAGCCTGTTCCCGAAAAGGCAAACGTCCGGCTCCTTGTCCCACACGGAAGGTGGCAGCCCTGAAAGCTCTTGCTGGTCTTCACCTTCCCCCTGCAGCCTATTCACAGGCACAGCAGGTATTGGGATCTGTGCTTGCCCAGAGAAGGAACATCTCACGGTGCGCATCCTCGGCAGAGCCTGTTCCCGAAAAGGCAAACGTCCGGCTCCTTGTCCCACACGGAAGGGGGCAGCCCTGAAAGCTGTTGCTGGTCTTCACCTTCCCCCTGCAGCCTATTCACAGGCAAACCGCGCTTGGAATCTCTACTTTCCCAAAGACGCAATCTCTCACGGTGCGCATCCTCGGCAGAGCCTGTTCCCGAAAAGGCAAACGTCCGGCTCCTTGTCCCACACGGAAGGTGGCAGCCCAGAAAGCTGTTGCTGGTCTTCACCTTCCCCCTGCAGCCTATTCACAGGCACAACAGGTTGTGGGTTCTGTGCTTGCCCAGAGAAGGAACATCTCACGGTGCGCATCCTCGGCAGAGCCTGTTCCCGAAAAGGCAAACATCCGGCTCCTGGTCCCACACGGAAGGTGGCAGCCCTGAAAGCTGTTGCTGGTCTTCACCTTCCCCCTGCAGGCTATTTACAGGCACAACAGGTTGTGGGATCTGTGCTTGCCCAGAGAAGGAACATCTCACGGTGCGCTTCCTCGGCAGAGCCTGTTCCCGAAAAGGCAAACGTCCGGCTCCTTGTCCCACACGGAAGGTGGCAGCCCTGAAAGCTGTTGCTGGTCTTCACCTTCCCCGTGCAGCCTATTCACAGGCACAACAGGTTGTGGGATCTGTGCTTGCCCAGAGAAGGAACATCTCACGGTGCGCATCCTCAGCAGAGCCTGTTCCCGAAAAGGCAAACGTCCGGCTCCTTGTCCCACACGGAAGGTGGCAGCCCTGAAAGCTGTTGCTGGTCTTCACCTTCCCCCTGCAGCCTAGTCACAGGCACAACCGCACTTGGGAATCTCTGCTTTCCCAAAGACGCAATCTCTCACGGTGCGCATCCTCGGCAGAGCCTGTTCCCGAAAAGGCAAACGTCCGGCTCCTTGTCCCACACGGAAGGTGGCAGCCCTGAAAGCTCTTGCTGGTCTTCACCTTCCCCGTGCAGCCTATTCACAGGCACAACAGGTTGTGGGATCTGTGCTTGCCCACAGAAGGAACATCTCACGGTGCGCATCCTCGGCAGAGCCTGTTCCCGAAAAGGCAAACGTCCGGCTCCTTGTCCCACACGGAAGGTGGCAGCCCTGAAAGCTCTTGCTGGTCTTCACCTTCCCCCTACAGCCTATTCACAGGCACAACAGCTCTTGGGATCTGTGCTTGCCCAGAGAAGGAACATCTCACGGTGCGCATCCTCGGCAGAGCCTGTTCCCGAAAAGGCAAACGTCCGGCTCCTTGTCCCACACGGAAGGTGGCAGCCCTGAAAGATGTTGCTGGTCTTCACCTTCCCCCTGCAGCCTATTCACAGGCAGAACAGGTATTGTGATCTGTGCTTGCCCAGAGAAGGAACATCTCACGGTGCGCATCCTCGGCAGAGCCTGTTCCCGAAAAGGCAAACGTCCGGCTCCTGGTCCCACACGGAAGGGGGCAGCCCTGAAAGCTCTTGCTGGTCTTCACCTTCCCCCTGCAGCCTATTCACAGGCAGAACAGGTTGTGGGATCTGTGCTTGCCCAGAGAAGGAACATCTCACGGTGCGCATCCTCGGCAGAGCCTGTTCCCGAAAAGGCAAACGTCCGGCTCCTTGTCCCACACGGAAGGTGGCAGCCCGGAAAGCTCTTGCTGGTCTTCACCTTCCCCGTGCAGCCTATTCACAGGCACAACAGGTTGTGGGATCTGTGCTTGCCCACAGAAGGAACATCTCACGGTGCGCATCCTCGGCAGAGCCTGTTCCCGAAAAGGCAAACGTCCGGCTCCTTGTCCCACACGGAAGGTGGCAGCCCGGAAAGCTGTTGCTGGTCTTCACCTTCCCCCTGCAGCCTATTCACAGGCACAACCGCACTGGGAATCTCTGATTCCCAAAGACGCAATCTCTCACGGTGCGCATCCTCGGCAGAGCCTGTTCCCGAAAAGGCAAACGTCCGGCTCCTTGTCCCACACGGAAGGTGGCAGACCTGAAGGCTCTTGCTGGTCTTCACCTTCCCCCTGCAGCCTAGTCACAGGCACAACAGGTTTGGGGATCTGTGCTTGCCCAGAGAAGGAACATCTCACGGTGCGCATCCTCGGCAGAGCCTGTTCCCGAAAAGGCAAACATCCGGCTCCTGGTCCCACACGGAAGGTGGCAGCCCTGAAAGCTGTTGCTGGTCTTCACCTTCCCCCTGCAGCCTATTTACAGGCACAACAGGTTGTGGGTTCTGTGCTTGCCCAGAGAAGGAACATCTCACGGTGCGCATCCTCGGCAGAGCCTGTTCCCGAAAAGGCAAACATCCGGCTCCTGGTCCCACACGGAAGGTGGCAGCCCTGAAAGCTGTTGCTGGTCTTCACCTTCCCCCTGCAGCCTATTTACAGGCACAACAGGTTTGGGGATCTGTGCTTGCCCAGAGAAGGAACATCTCACGGTGCGCATCCTCAGCAGAGCCTGTTCCCGAAAAGGCAAACGTCCGGCTCCTTGTCCCACACGGAAGGTGGCAGCCCTGAAAGCTGTTGCTGGTCTTCACCTTCCCCCTGCAGCCTATTCACAGGCACAACCGCAGTGGGAATCTCTGCTTTCCCAAAGACGCAATCTCTCACGGTGCGCATCCTCGGCAGAGCCTGTTCCCGAAAAGGCAAACGTCCGGCTCCTTGTCCCACACGGAAGGTGGCAGCCCTGAAAGCTCTTGCTGGTCTTCACCTTCCCCCTGCAGCCTATTCACAGGCACAACAGGTTTGGGGATCTGTGCTTGCCCAGAGAAGGAACATCTCATGGTGCGCATCCTCAGCAGAGCCTGTTCCCGAAAAGGCAAACGTCCGGCTCCTTGTCCCACACGGAAGGTGGCAGCCCTGAAAGCTGTTGCTGGTCTCTACCTTCCCCCTGCAGCCTATTCACAGGCAAACCGCACTGGGAATCTCTACTTTCCCAAAGACGCAATCTCTCACGGTGCGCATCCACGGCAGAGCCTGTTCCCGAAAAGGCAAACGTCCGGCTCCTTGTCCCACACGGAAGGGGGCAGCCCTGAAAGCTCTTGCTGGACTTCACCTTCCCCGTGTAGCCTAGTCACAGGCACAACAGGTTGTGGGATCTGTGCTTGCCCAGAGAAGGAACATCTCACGGTGCGCATCCTCGGCAGAGCCTGTTCCCGAAAAGGCAAACGTCCGGCTCCTGGTCCCACACGGAAGGTGGCAGCCCTGAAAGCTGTTGCTGGTCTTCACCTTCCCCCTGCAGCCTATTCACAGGCACAACAGGTTGTGGGATCTGTGCTTGCCCAGAGAAGGAACATCTCATGGTGCGCATCCTCGGCAGAGCCTGTTCCCGAAAAGGCAAACGTCCGGCTCCTGGTCCCACACGGAAGGGGGCAGCCCGGAAAGCTGTTGCTGGTCTTCACCTTCCCCCTGCAGCCTATTCACAGGCAAACCGCACTGGGAATCTCTACTTTCCCAAAGACGCAATCTCTCACGGTGCGCATCCTCGGCAGAGCCTGTTCCCGAAAAGGCAAACGTCCGGCTCCTTGTCCCACACGGAAGGTGGCAGCCCTGAAAGCTGTTGCTGGTCTTCACCTTCCCCGTGCAGCCTATTCACAGGCACAACAGGTTGTGGGATCTGTGCTTGCCCACAGAAGGAACATCTCACGGTGCGCATCCTCGGCAGAGCCTGTTCCCGAAAAGGCAAACATCCGGCTCCTGGTCCCACACGGAAGGTGGCAGCCCTGAAAGCTGTTGCTGGTCTTCACCTTCCCCCTGCAGCCTATTTACAGGCACAACAGGTTGTGGGATCTGTGCTTGCCCAGAGAAGGAACATCTCACGGTGCGCTTCCTCGGCAGAGCCTGTTCCCGAAAAGGCAAGCGTCCGGCTCCTTGTCCCACACGGAAGGTGGCAGCCCTGAAAGCTGTTGCTGCTCTTCACCTTCCCCGTGCAGCCTAGTCACAGGCACAACAGGTTTGGGGATCTGTGCTTGCCCAGAGAAGGAACATCTCACGGTGCGCATCCTCAGCAGAGCCTGTTCCCGAAAAGGCAAACGTCCGGCTCCTTGTCCCACACGGAAGGTGGCAGCCCTGAAAGCTGTTGCTGGTCTTCACCTTCCCCCTGCAGCCTATTCACAGGCACAACCGCACTGGGAATCTCTGCTTTCCCAAAGATGCAATCTCTCACGGTGCGCATCCTCGGCAGAGCCTGTTCCCGAAAAGGCAAACGTCCGGCTCCTTGTCCCACACGGAAGGGGGCAGCCCTGAAAGCTCTTGCTGGTCTTCACCTTCCCCCTGCAGCCTAGTCACAGGCACAACAGGTTGTGGGATCTGTGCTTGCCCAGAGAAGGAACATCTCACGGTGCGCATCCTCGGCAGAGCCTGTTCCCGAAAAGGCAAACGTCCGGCTCCTTGTCCCACACGGAAGGTGGCAGCCCTGAAAGCTTTTGCTGGTCTTCACCTTCCCCCTGCAGCCTATTCACAGGCACAACAGGTTTTGGGATCTCTGCTTTCCCAAAGACGCAATCTCTCACGGTGCGCATCCTCGGCAGAGCCTGTTCCCGAAAAGGCAAACGTCCGGCTCCTTGTCCCACACGGAAGGGGGCAGCCCTGAAAGCTGTTGCTGGTCTTCACCTTCCCCGTGCAGCCTATTCACAGGCACAACAGGTTTGGGGATCTGTGCTTGCCCAGAGAAGGAACATCTCACGGTGCGCATCCTCGGCAGAGCCTGTTCCCGAAAAGGCAAACGTCCGGCTCCTTGTCCCACACGGAAGGTGGCAGCCCTGAAAGCTCTTGCTGGTCTTCACCTTCCCCCTACAGCCTATTCACAGGCAGAACAGCTTTTGGGATCTGTGCTTGCCCAGAGAAGGAACATCTCACGGTGCGCATCCTCGGCAGAGCCTGTTCCCGAAAAGGCAAACGTCCGGCTCCTGGTCCCACACGGAAGGTGGCAGCCCTGAAAGCTGTTGCTGGTCTTCACCTTCCCCCTGCAGCCTATTCACAGGCACAACAGGTTGTGGGATCTGTGCTTGCCCAGAGAAGGAACATCTCATGGTGCGCATCCTCGGCAGAGCCTGTTCCCGAAAAGGCAAACGTCCGGCTCCTGGTCCCACACGGAAGGGGGCAGCCCGGAAAGCTGTTGCTGGTCTTCACCTTCCCCCTGCAGCCTATTCACAGGCAAACCGCACTGGGAATCTCTACTTTCCCAAAGACGCAATCTCTCACGGTGCGCATCCTCGGCAGAGCCTGTTCCCGAAAAGGCAAACGTCCGGCTCCTTGTCCCACACGGAATGTGGCAGCCCTGAAAGCTGTTGCTGGTCTTCACCTTCCCCGTGCAGCCTATTCACAGGCACAACAGGTTGTGGGTTCTGTGCTTGCCCAGAGAAGGAACATCTCACGGTGCGCATCCTCGGCAGAGCCTGTTCCCGAAAAGGCAAACATCCGGCTCCTGGTCCCACACGGAAGGTGGCAGCCCTGAAAGCTGTTGCTGGTCTTCACCTTCCCCCTGCAGCCTATTTACAGGCACAACAGGTTTGGGGATCTGTGCTTGCCCAGAGAAGGAACATCTCACGGTGCGCTTCCTCGGCAGAGCCTGTTCCCGAAAAGGCAAGCGTCCGGCTCCTTGTCCCACACGGAAGGTGGCAGCCCTGAAAGCTGTTGCTGGTCTTCACCTTCCCCGTGCAGCCTAGTCACAGGCACAACAGGTTTGGGGATCTGTGCTTGCCCAGAGAAGGAACATCTCACGGTGCGCATCCTCAGCAGAGCCTGTTCCCGAAAAGGCAAAAGTCCGGCTCCTTGTCCCACACGGAAGGTGGCAGCCCTGAAAGCTGTTGCTGGTCTTCACCTTCCCCCTGCAGCCTATTCACAGGCACAACCGCACTGGGAATCTCTGCTTTCCCAAAGATGCAATCTCTCACGGTGCGCATCCTCGGCAGAGCCTGTTCCCGAAAAGGCAAACGTCCGGCTCCTTGTCCCACACGGAAGGGGGCAGCCCTGAAAGCTCTTGCTGGTCTTCACCTTCCCCCTGCAGCCTATTCACAGGCACAACAGGTTGTGGGATCTGTGCTTGCCCAGAGAAGGAACATCTCACGGTGCGCATCCTCGGCAGAGCCTGTTCCCGAAAAGGCAAACGTCCGGCTCCTTGTCCCACACGGAAGGGGGCAGCCCTGAAAGCTTTTGCTGGTCTTCACCTTCCCCCTGCAGCCTATTCACAGGCACAACAGGTTTTGGGATCTCTGCTTTCCCAAAGACGCAATCTCTCACGGTGCGCATCCTCGGCAGAGCCTGTTCCCGAAAAGGCAAACGTCCGGCTCCTTGTCCCACACGGAAGGGGGCAGCCCTGAAAGCTGTTGCTGGTCTTCACCTTCCCCGTGCAGCCTATTCACAGGCACAACAGGTTTGGGGATCTGTGCTTGCCCAGAGAAGGAACATCTCACGGTGCGCATCCTCGGCAGAGCCTGTTCCCGAAAAGGCAAACGTCCGGCTCCTGGTCCCACACGGAAGGGGACAGCCCTGAAAGCTCTTGCTGGTCTTCACCTTCCCCGTGTAGCCTAGTCACAGGCACAACAGGTTTTGGGATCTGTGCTTGCCCAGAGAAGGAACATCTCACGGTGCGCATCCTCGGCAGAGCCTGTTCCCGAAAAGGCAAACGTCCGGCTCCTGGTCCCACACGGAAGGGGGCAGCACTGAAAGCTGTTGCTGGTCTTCACCTTCCCCCTGCAGCCTATTCACAGGCACAACAGGTTTGGGGATCTGGGCTTGCCCAGAGAAGGAACATCTCACGGTGCGCATCCTCGGCAGAGCCTGTTCTCGAAAAGGCAAACGTCTGGCTCCTTGTCCCACACGGAAGGTGGCAGCCCTGAAAGCTGTTGCTGGTCTTCACCTTCCCCCTGCAGCCTATTCACAGGCAAACCGCACTGGGAATCTCTACTTTCCCAAAGACGCAATCTCTCACGGTGCGCATCCTCGGCAGAGCCTGTTCCCGAAAAGGCAAACGTCCGGCTCCTTGTCCCACACGGAAGGTGGCAGCCCTGAAAGCTGTTGCTGGTCTTCACCTTCCCCGTGCAGCCTATTCACAGGCACAACAGGTTGTGGGTTCTGTGCTTGCCCAGAGAAGGAACATCTCACGGTGCGCATCCTCGGCAGAGCCTGTTCCCGAAAAGGCAAACATCCGGCTCCTGGTCCCACACGGAAGGTGGCAGCCCTGAAAGCTCTTGCTGGTCTTCACCTTCCCCCTGCAGCCTAGTCACAGGCACAACAGGTTGTGGGATCTGTGCTTGCCCAGAGAAGGAACATCTCACGGTGCGCATCCTCGGCAGAGCCTGTTCCCGAAAAGGCAAACGTCCGGCTCCTTGTCCCACACGGAAGGTGGCAGCCCTGAAAGCTTTTGCTGGTCTTCACCTTCCCCCTGCAGCCTATTCACAGGCACAACAGGTTTTGGGATCTCTGCTTTCCCAAAGACGCAATCTCTCACGGTGCGCATCCTCGGCAGAGCCTGTTCCCGAAAAGGCAAACGTCCAGCTCCTTGTCCCACACGGAAGGTGGCAGCCCTGAAAGATGTTGCTGGTCTTCACCTTCCCCCTGCAGCCTATTCACAGGCAGAACAGGTATTGTGATCTGTGCTTGCCCAGAGAAGGAACATCTCACGGTGCGCATCCTCGGCAGAGCCTGTTCCCGAAAAGGCAAACGTCCGGCTCCTGGTCCCACACGGAAGGGGACAGCCCTGAAAGCTCTTGCTGGTCTTCACCTTCCCCGTGTAGCCTAGTCACAGGCACAACAGGTTTTGGGATCTGTGCTTGCCCAGAGAAGGAACATCTCACGGTGCGCATCCTCGGCAGAGCCTGTTCCCGAAAAGGCAAACATCCGGCTCCTGGTCCCACACGGAAGGGGGCAGCACTGAAAGCTGTTGCTGGTCTTCACATTCCCCCTGCAGCCTATTCACAGACACAACAGGTTGTGGGATCTGTGCTTGCCCAGAGAAGGAACATCTCACGGTGCGCATCCTCGGCAGAGCCTGTTCTCGAAAAGGCAAACGTCTGGCTCCTTGTCCCACACGGAAGGTGGCAGCCCTGAAAGCTGTTGTTGGTCTTCACCTTCCCCGTGCAGCCTATTCACAGGCACAACAGGTTTTGGGATCTGTGCTTGCCCAGAGAAGGAACATCTCACGGTGCGCATCCTCGGCAGAGCCTGTTCCCGAAAAGGCAAACGTCCGGCTCCTTGTCCCACACGGAAGGTGGCAGCCCTGAAAGCTGTTGCTGGTCTTCACCTTCCCCGTGCAGCCTATTCACAGGCACAACAGGTTGTGGGATCTGTGCTTGCCCACAGAAGGAACATCTCACGGTGCGCATCCTCGGCAGAGCCTGTTCCCGAAAAGGCAAACGTCCGGCTCCTTGTCCCACACGGAAGGTGGCAGCACTGAAAGCTGTTGCTGGTCTTCACCTTCCCCCTGCAGCCTATTCACAGGCACAACCGCACTGGGAATCTCTGATTCCCAAAGACGCAATCTCTCACGGTGCGCATCCTCGGCAGAGCCTGTTCCCGAAAAGGCAAACGTCCGGCTCCTTGTCCCACACGGAAGGTGGCAGCCCGGAAAGCTGTTGCTGGTCTTCACCTTCCCCCTGCAGCCTATTCACAGGCACAAGAGGTTGTGGGATCTGTGCTTGCCCACAGAAGGAACATCTCATGGTGCGCATCCTCAGCAGAGCCTGTTCCCGAAAAGGCAAACGTCCGGTTCCTTGTCCCACACGGAAGGTGGCAGCCCTGAAAGCTCTTGCTGGTCTTCACCTTCCCCCTGCAGCCTATTCACAGGCACAACCGCACTGGGAATCTCTGCTTTCCCAAAGACACAATCTCTCACGGTGCGCATCCTCGGCAGAGCCTGTTCCCGAAAAGGCAAACGTCCGGCTCCTTGTCCCACACGGAAGGTGGCAGCCCTGAAAGCTGTTGCTGGTCTTCACCTTCCCTCTGCAGCCTATTCACAGGCACAACAGGTTGTGGGATCTGTGCTTGCCCAGAGAAGGAACATCTCACGGTGCGCATCCTCGGCAGAGCCTGTTCCCGAAAAGGCAAACGTCCGGCTCCTTGTCCCACACGGAAGGTGGCAGCCCTGAAAGATGTTGCTGGTCTTCACCTTCCCCCTGCAGCCTAGTCACAGGCACAACAGGTTGTGGGATCTGTGCTTGCCCAGAGAAGGAACATCTCATGGTGCGCATCCTCGGCAGAGCCTGTTCCCGAAAAGGCAAACGTCCGGCTCCTTGTCCCACACGGAAGGTGGCAGCCCTGAAAGCTCTTGCTGGTCTTCACCTTCCCCCTGCAGCCTATTCACAGGCACAACAGGTTTTGGGATCTGTGCTTGCCCAGAGAAGGAACATCTCACGGTGCGCATCCTCGGCAGAGCCTGTTCCCGAAAAGGCAAACGTCCGGCTCCTGGTCCCACACGGAAGGGGGCAGCCCTGAAAGCTGTTGCTGGTCTCCACCTTCCCCCTGCAGCCTATTCACAGGCAAACCGCACTGGGAATCTCTACTTTCCCAAAGACGCAATCTCTCACGGTGCGCATCCTCGGCAGAGCCTGTTCCCGAAAAGGCAAACGTCCGGCTCCTGGTCCCACACGGAAGGGGGCAGACCGGAAAGCTCTTGCTGGACTTCACCTTCCCCGTGTAGCCTAGTCACAGGCACAACAGGTTGTGGGATCTGTGCTTGCCCAGAGAAGGAACATCTCACGGTGCGCATCCTCGGCAGAGCCTGTTCCCGAAAAGGCAAACGTCCGGCTCCTTGTCCCACACGGAAGGTGGCAGCCCTGAAAGCTGTTGCTGGTCTTCACATTCCCCCTGCAGCCTATTCACAGGCACAACAGGTATTGGGATCTGTGCTTGCCCAGAGAAGGAACATCTCACGGTGCGCATCCTCGGCAGAGCCTGTTCCCGAAAAGGCAAACGTCCGGCTCCTTGTCCCACACGGAAGGGGGCAGCCCTGAAAGCTGTTGCTGGTCTTCACCTTCCCCCTGCAGCCTTTTCACAGGCACAACCGCACTGGGAATCTCTGATTCCCAAAGACGCAATCTCTCACGGTGCGCATCCTCGGCAGAGCCTGTTCCCGAAAAGGCAAACGTCCGGCTCCTTGTCCCACATGGAAGGTGGCAGCCCTGAAAGCTGTTGCTGGTCTTCACCTTCCCCCTGCAGCCTATTCACAGGCACAACAGGTTTTGGGATCTGTGCTTGCCCAGAGAAGGAACATCTCACGGTGCGCATCCTCGGCAGAGCCTGTTCCCGAAAAGGCAAACGTCCGGCTCCTTGTCCCACACGGAAGGTGGCAGCCCTGAAAGCTGTTGCTGGTCTTCACCTTCCCCCTGCAGCCTATTCACAGGCACAACAGGTTTTGGGATCTGTGCTTGCCCAGGGTAGGAACATCTCATGGTGCGCATCGTCGGCAGAGCCTGTTCCCGAAAAGGCAAACGTCTGGCTCCTTGTCCCACACGGAAGGTGGCAGCCCTGAAAGCTCTTGCTGGTCTTCACCTTCCCCCTGCAGCCTATTCACAGGCACAACAGGTTTTGGGATCTCTGCTTTCCCAAAGACGCAATATCTCACGGTGCGCATCCTCGGCAGAGCCTGTTCCCGAAAAGGCAAACGTCCGGCTCCTTGTCCCACACGGAAGGTGGCAGCCCTGAAAGCTGTTGCTGGTCTTCACCTTCCCCGTGCAGCCTAGTCACAGGCACAACAGGTTTGGGGATCTGTGCTTGCCCAGAGAAGGAACATCTCACGGTGCGCATCCTCGGCAGAGCCTGTTCCCGAAAAGGCAAACGTCCGGCTCCTTGTCCCACACGGAAGGTGGCAGCCCTGAAAGCTGTTGCTGGTCTTCACCTTCCCCCTGCAGCCTATTCACAGGCACAACAGGTTTTGGGATCTGTGCTTGCCCAGAGAAGGAACATCTCACAGTGCGCATCCTCGGCAGAGCCTGTTCCCGAAAAGGCAAACGTCCAGCTCCTTGTCCCACACGGAAGGTAGCAGCCTTGAAAGCTGTTGCTGGTCTTCACCTTCCCCCTGCAGCCTATTCACAGGCACAACAGGTTTTGGGATCTGTGCTTGCCCAGAGAAGGAACATCTCACGGTGCGCATCCTCGGCAGAGCCTGTTCTCGAAAAGGCAAACGTCCGGCTCCTGGTCCCACACGGAAGGGGGCAGCCCTGAAAGCTCTTGCTGGTCTTCACCTTCCCCCTGCAGCCTATTCACAGGCACAACAGGTTTTGGGATCTGTGCTTGCCCACAGAAGGAACATCTCACGATGCGCATCCTCGGCAGAGCCTGTTCCCGAAAAGGCAAACGTCCGGCTCCTTGTCCCACACGGAAGGTGGCAGCCCTGAAAGCTTTTGCTGGTCTTCACCTTCCCCCTGCAGCCTATTCACAGGCACAACAGGTTTTGGGATCTCTGCTTTCCCAAAGACGCAATCTCTCACGGTGCGCATCCTCGGCAGAGCCTGTTCCCGAAAAGGCAAACGTCCGGCTCCTTGTCCCACACGGAAGGTGGCAGCCCGGAAAGGTCTTGCTGGTCTTCACCTTCCCCGTGCAGCCTATTCACAGGCACAACAGGTTTTGGGATCTGTGCTTGCCCAGAGAAGGAACATCTCACGGTGCGCATCCTCGGCAGAGCCTGTTCCCGAAAAGGCAAACGTCCGGCTCCTTGTCCCACACGGAAGGGGGCAGACCTGAAAGCTCTTGCTGGTCTTCACCTTCCCCCTGCAGCCTATTCACAGGCACAACCGCACTGGGAATCTCTGCTTTCCCAAAGACACAATCTCTCACGGTGCGCATCCTCGGCAGAGCCTGTTCCCGAAAAGGCAAACGTCCGGCTCCTTGTCCCACACGGAAGGTGGCAGCCCTGAAAGCTGTTGCTGGTCTTCACCTTCCCTCTGCAGCCTATTCACAGGCACAACAGGTTGTGGGATCTGTGCTTGCCCAGAGAAGGAACATCTCACGGTGCGCATCCTCGGCAGAGCCTGTTCCCGAAAAGGCAAACGTCCGGCTCCTTGTCCCACACGGAAGGTGGCAGCCCTGAAAGATGTTGCTGGTCTTCACCTTCCCCCTGCAGCCTAGTCACAGGCACAACAGGTTGTGGGATCTGTGCTTGCCCAGAGAAGGAACATCTCATGGTGCGCATCCTCGGCAGAGCCTGTTCCCGAAAAGGCAAACGTCCGGCTCCTTGTCCCACACGGAAGGTGGCAGCCCTGAAAGCTGTTGCTGGTCTTCACCTTCCCCCTGCAGCCTATTCACAGGCACAACAGGTTTTGGGATCTCTGCTTTCCCAAAGACGCAATCTCTCACGGTGCGCATCCTCGGCAGAGCCTGTTCCCGAAAAGGCAAACGTCCGGCTCCTTGTCCCACACGGAAGGTGGCAGCCCTGAAAGCTCTTGCTGGTCTTCACCTTCCCCCTGCAGCCTAGTCACAGGCACGACCGCACTGGGAATCTCTGCTTTCCCAAAGACGCAATCTCTCACGGTGCGCATCCACGGCAGAGCCTGTTCCCGAAAAGGCAAACGTCCGGCTCCTTGTCCCACACGGAAGGTGGCAGCCCTGAAAGCTCTTGCTGGTCTTCACCTTCCCCCTGCAGCCTATTCACAGGCAAAACCGCACTGGGAATCTCTGCTTTCCCAAAGACGCAATCTCTCACGGTGCGCATCCTCGGCAGAGCCTGTTCCCGAAAAGGCAAACGTCCGGCTCCTTGTCCCACACGGAAGGTGGCAGCCCTGAAAGCTCTTGCTGGTCTTCACCTTCCCCCTGCAGCCTATTCACAGGCACAACAGGTTGTGGGATCTGTGCTTGCCCAGAGAAGGAACATCTCACGGTGCGCATCCTCGGCAGAGCCTGTTCCCGAAAAGGCAAACGTCCGGCTCCTTGTCCCACACGGAAGGTGGCAGCCCGGAAAGCTCTTGCTGGTCTTCACCTTCCCCCTGCAGCCTAGTCACAGGCTCCACCGCACTGGGAATCTCTGCTTTCCCAAAGACGCAATCTCTCACGGTGCGCATCCTCAGCAGAGCCTGTTCCCGAAAAGGCAAACGTCCGGCTCCTTGTCCCACACGGAAGGTGGCAGCCCTGAAAGCTGTTGCTGGTCTCCACCTTCCCCCTGCAGCCTAGTCACAGGCACAACAGGTTTTGGGATCTGTGCTTGCCCAGAGAAGGAAGATCTCACGGTGCGCATCCTCGGCAGAGCCTGTTCCCGAAAAGGCAAACATCCGGCTCCTTGTCCCACACGGAAGGTGGCAGCCCTGAAAGCTCTTGCTGGTCTTCACCTTCCCCCTGCAGCCTATTCACAGGCACAACCGCACTGGGAATCTCTGCTTTCCCAAAGACGAATTCTCTCACGGTGTGCCTCCTCGGCAGAGCCTGTTCCCGAAAAGGCAAACGTCCGGCTCCTTGTCCCACACGGAAGGTGGCAGCCCTGAAAGCTCTTGCTGGTCTTCACCTTCCCCCTGCAGCCTATTCACAGGCAAAACCGCACTGGGAATCTCTGCTTTCCCAAAGACGCAATCTCTCACGGTGCGCATCCTCGGCAGAGCCTGTTCCCGAAAAGGCAAACGTCCGGCTCCTTGTCCCACACGGAAGGTGGCAGCCCTGAAAGCTCTTGCTGGTCTTCACCTTCCCCCTGCAGCCTATTCACAGGTACAACCGCCCTGGGAATCTCTGCTTTCCCAAAGACGCAATCTCTCACGGTGCGCATCGTCGGCAGAGCCTGTTCCCGAAAAGGCAAACGTCCGGCTCCTGGTCCCACACGGAAGGTGGCAGCCCTGAAAGCTGTTGCTGGTCTCCACCTTCCCCGTACAGCCTATTCACAGGCACAACAGGTTGTGGGATCTGTGCTTGCCCAGAGAAGGAACATCTCACGGTGCGCATCCTCGGCAGAGCCTGTTCCCGAAAAGGCAAACGTCCGGCTCCTTGTCCCACACGGAAGGTGGCAGCCCTGAAAGCTCTTGCTGGTCTTCACCTTCCCCCTACAGCCTATTCACAGGCACAACAGGTTTTGGGATCTGTGCTTGCCCAGAGAAGGAACATCTCACGGTGCGCATCCTCGGCAGAGCCTGTTCCCGAAAAGGCAAACGTCCGGCTCCTTGTCCCACACGGAAGGTGGCAGCCCTGAAAGCTGTTGCTGGTCTTCACCTTCCCCCTGCAGCCTATTCACAGGCACAACCGGTTTTGGGATCTGTGCTTGCCCAGAGAAGGAACATCTCACGGTGCGCATCCTCGGCAGAGCCTGTTCCCGAAAAGGCAAACGTCCGGCTCCTTGTCCCACACGGAAGGTGGCAGCCCTGAAAGCTGTTGCTGGTCTTCACCTTCCCTGTGCAGCCTATTCACAGGCACAACCGGTTTTGGGATCTGTGCTTGCCCAGAGAAGGAACATCTCACGGTGCGCATCCTCGGCAGAGCCTGTTCCCGAAAAGGCAAACGTCCGGCTCCTTGTCCCACACGGAAGGTGGCAGCCTTGAAAGCTGGTGCTGGTCTCCACCTTCCCCGTGCAGCCTATTCACAGGCACAACAGGTTGTGGGATCTGTGCTTGCCCAGAGAAGGAACATCTCACGGTGCGCATCGTCGGCAGAGCCTGTTCCCGAAAAGGCAAACGTCCGGCTCCTTGTCCCACACGGAAGGTGGCAGCCCGGAAAGCTCTTGCTGGTCTTCACCTTCCCCCTGCAGCCTATTCACAGGCACAACTGCACTGGGAATCTCTGCTTTCCCAAAGACGCAATCTCTCACGGTGCGCATCCTCGGCAGAGCCTGTTCCCGAAAAGGCAAACGTCCGGCTCCTTGTCCCACACGGAAGGGGACAGCCCTGAAAGCTCTTGCTGGTCTTCACCTTCCCCCTACAGCCTATTCACAGGCACAACAGGTTTTGGGATCTGTGCTTGCCCAGAGAAGGAACATCTCACGGTGCGCATCCTCGGCAGAGCCTGTTCCCGAAAAGGCAAACGTCCGGCTCCTTGTCCCACACGGAAGGTGGCAGCCCTGAAAGCTCTTGCTGGTCTTCACCTTCCCCCTGCAGCCTATTCACAGGCACAACAGGTTTTGGGATCTGTGCTTGCCCAGAGAAGGAACATCTCACGGTGCGCATCCTCGGCAGAGCCTGTTCCCGAAAAGGCAAACGTCCGGCTCCTTGTCCCACACGGAAGGTGGCAGCCCTGAAAGCTGTTGCTCGTCTTCACCTTCCCCCTGCAGCCTATTCACAGGCAAACCGCACTGGGAATCTCTGCTTTCCCAAAGACGCAATCTCTCACGGTGCGCATCCTCAGCAGAGCCTGTTCCCGAAAAGGCAAACGTCCGGCTCCTTGTCCCACACGGAAGGTGGCAGCCCTGAAAGCTGTTGCTGGTCTTCACCTTCCCCCTGCAGCCTATTCACAGGCACAACCGCACTGGGAATCTCTGCTTTCCCAAAGACGCATTCTCTCACGGTGCGCATCGTCGGCAGAGCCTGTTCCCGAAAAGGCAAACGTCCGGCTCCTTGTCCCACACGGAAGGGGGCAGCCCTGAAAGCTCTTGCTGGTCTTCACCTTCCCTGTGCAGCCTATTCACAGGCACAACCGGTTTTGGGATCTGTGCTTGCCCAGAGAAGGAACATCTCACGGTGCGCATCCTCGGCAGAGCCTGTTCCCGAAAAGGCAAACGTCCGGCTCCTTGTCCCACACGGAAGGTGGCAGCCTTGAAAGCTGGTGCTGGTCTCCACCTTCCCCGTGCAGCCTATTCACAGGCACAACAGGTTGTGGGATCTGTGCTTGCCCAGAGAAGGAACATCTCACGGTGCGCATCCTCGGCAGAGCCTGTTCCCGAAAAGGCAAACGTCCGGCTCCTTGTCCCACACGGAAGGTGGCAGCCCGGAAAGCTCTTGCTGGTCTTCACCTTCCCCCTGCAGCCTATTCACAGGCACAACTGCACTGGGAATCTCTGCTTTCCCAAAGACGCAATCTCTCACGGTGCGCATCCTCGGCAGAACCTGTTCCCGAAAAGGCAAACGTCCGGCTCCTTGTCCCACACGGAAGGGGACAGCCCTGAAAGCTCTTGCTGGTCTTCACCTTCCCCCTGCAGCCTATTCACAGGCACAACCGCACTGGGAATCTCTGCTTTCCCAAAGACGCAATCTCTCACGGTGCGCATCATCGGCAGAGCCTGTTCCCGAAAAGGCAAACGTCCGGCTCCTGGTCCCACACGGAAGGTGGCAGCCCTGAAAGCTCTTGCTGGTCTCCACCTTCCCCGTACAGCCTATTCACAGGCACAACAGGTTTTGGGATCTGTGCTTGCCCAGAGAAGGAACATCTCACGGTGCGCATCCTCGGCAGAGCCTGTTCCCGAAAAGGCAAACGTCCGGCTCCTTGTCCCACACGGAAGGTGGCAGCCCTGAAAGCTCTTGCTGGTCTTCACCTTCCCCCTACAGCCTATTCACAGGCACAACAGGTTTTGGGATCTGTGCTTGCCCAGAGAAGGAACATCTCACGGTGCGCATCCTCGGCAGAGCCTGTTCCCGAAAAGGCAAACGTCCGGCTCCTTGTCCCACACGGAAGGTGGCAGCCCTGAAAGCTCTTGCTGGTCTTCACCTTCCCCCTGCAGCCTATTCACAGGCACAACCGGTTTTGGGATCTGTGCTTGCCCAGAGAAGGAACATCTCACGGTGCGCATCCTCGGCAGAGCCTGTTCCCGAAAAGGCAAACGTCCGGCTCCTTGTCCCACACGGAAGGTGGCAGCCCTGAAAGCTGTTGCTGGTCTTCACCTTCCCTGTGCAGCCTATTCACAGGCACAACCGGTTTTGGGATCTGTGCTTGCCCAGAGAAGGAACATCTCACGGTGCGCATCCTCGGCAGAGCCTGTTCCCGAAAAGGCAAACGTCCGGCTCCTTGTCCCACACGGAAGGTGGCAGCCTTGAAAGCTGGTGCTGGTCTCCACCTTCCCCGTGCAGCCTATTCACAGGCACAACAGGTTGTGGGATCTGTGCTTGCCCAGAGAAGGAACATCTCACGGTGCGCATCCTCGGCAGAGCCTGTTCCCGAAAAGGCAAACGTCCGGCTCCTTGTCCCACACGGAAGGTGGCAGCCCGGAAAGCTCTTGCTGGTCTTCACCTTCCCCCTGCAGCCTATTCACAGGCACAACTGCACTGGGAATCTCTGCTTTCCCAAAGACGCAATCTCTCACGGTGCGCATCCTCGGCAGAGCCTGTTCCCGAAAAGGCAAACGTCCGGCTCCTTGTCCCACACGGAAGGGGACAGCCCTGAAAGCTCTTGCTGGTCTTCACCTTCCCCCTGCAGCCTATTCACAGGCACAACCGCACTGGGAATCTCTGCTTTCCCAAAGACGCAATCTCTCACGGTGCGCATCGTCGGCAGAGCCTGTTCCCGAAAAGGCAAACGTCCGGCTCCTGGTCCCACACGGAAGGTGGCAGCCCTGAAAGCTGTTGCTGGTCTCCACCTTCCCCGTACAGCCTATTCACAGGCACAACAGGTTTTGGGATCTGTGCTTGCCCAGAGAAGGAACATCTCACGGTGCGCATCCTCGGCAGAGCCTGTTCCCGAAAAGGCAAACGTCCGGCTCCTTGTCCCACACGGAAGGTGGCAGCCCTGAAAGCTCTTGCTGGTCTTCACCTTCCCCCTACAGCCTATTCACAGGCACAACAGGTTGTGGGATCTGTGCTTGCCCAGAGAAGGAACATCTCACGGTGCGCATCCTCGGCAGAGCCTGTTCCCGAAAAGGCAAACGTCCGGCTCCTTGTCCCACACGGAAGGTGGCAGCCCTGAAAGCTCTTGCTGGTCTTCACCTTCCCCCTGCAGCCTATTCACAGGCACAACCGGTTTTGGGATCTGTGCTTGCCCAGAGAAGGAACATCTCACGGTGCGCATCCTCGGCAGAGCCTGTTCCCAAAAAGGCAAACGTCCGGCTCCTTGTCCCACACGGAAGGTGGCAGCCCTGAAAGCTGTTGCTCGTCTTCACCTTCCCCCTGCAGCCTATTCACAGGCAAACCGCACTGGGAATCTCTGCTTTCCCAAAGACGCAATCTCTCACGGTGCGCATCCTCGGCAGAGCCTGTTCCCGAAAAGGCAAACGTCCGGCTCCTTGTCCCACACGGAAGGTGGCAGCCCTGAAAGCTCTTGCTGGTCTTCACCTTCCCCCTACAGCCTATTCACAGGCACAACAGGTTTTGGGATCTGTGCTTGCCCAGAGAAGGAACATCTCACGGTGCGCATCCTCGGCAGAGCCTGTTCCCGAAAAGGCAAACGTCCGGCTCCTTGTCCCACACGGAAGGTGGCAGCCCTGAAAGCTCTTGCTGGTCTTCACCTTCCCCCTGCAGCCTATTCACAGGCACAACCGGTTTTGGGATCTGTGCTTGCCCAGAGAAGGAACATCTCACGGTGCGCATCCTCGGCAGAGCCTGTTCCCGAAAAGGCAAACGTCCGGCTCCTTGTCCCACACGGAAGGTGGCAGCCCGGAAAGCTCTTGCTGGTCTTCACCTTCCCCCTGCAGCCTATTCACAGGCACAACCGGTTTTGGGATCTGTGCTTGCCCAGAGAAGGAACATCTCACGGTGCGCATCCTCGGCAGAGCCTGTTCCCGAAAAGGCAAACGTCCGGCTCCTTGTCCCACACGGAAGGTGGCAGCCTTGAAAGCTGGTGCTGGTCTCCACCTTCCCCGTGCAGCCTATTCACAGGCACAACAGGTTGTGGGATCTGTGCTTGCCCAGAGAAGGAACATCTCACGGTGCGCATCCTCGGCAGAGCCTGTTCCCGAAAAGGCAAACGTCCGGCTCCTTGTCCCACACGGAAGGTGGCAGCCCGGAAAGCTGTTGCTGGTCTTCACCTTCCCCCTGCAGCCTATTCACAGGCACAACTGCACTGGGAATCTCTGCTTTCCCAAAGACGCAATCTCTCACGGTGCGCATCCTCGGCAGAGCCTGTTCCCGAAAAGGCAAACGTCCGGCTCCTTGTCCCACACGGAAGGGGACAGCCCTGAAAGCTCTTGCTGGTCTTCACCTTCCCCCTGCAGCCTATTCACAGGCACAACCGCACTGGGAATCTCTGCTTTCCCAAAGACGCAATCTCTCACGGTGCGCATCGTCGGCAGAGCCTGTTCCCGAAAAGGCAAACGTCCGGCTCCTGGTCCCACACGGAAGGTGGCAGCCCTGAAAGCTGTTGCTGGTCTCCACCTTCCCCGTACAGCCTATTCACAGGCACAACAGGTTTTGGGATCTGTGCTTGCCCAGAGAAGGAACATCTCACGGTGCGCATCCTCGGCAGAGCCTGTTCCCGAAAAGGCAAACGTCCGGCTCCTTGTCCCACACGGAAGGTGGCAGCCCTGAAAGCTCTTGCTGGTCTTCACCTTCCCTGTGCAGCCTATTCACAGGCACAACCGGTTTTGGGATCTGTGCTTGCCCAGAGAAGGAACATCTCACGGTGCGCATCCTCGGCAGAGCCTGTTCCCGAAAAGGCAAACGTCCGGCTCCTTGTCCCACACGGAAGGTGGCAGCCCTGAAAGCTCTTGCTGGTCTTCACCTTCCCCCTGCAGCCTATTCACAGGCACAACCGGTTTTGGGATCTGTGCTTGCCCAGAGAAGGAACATCTCACGGTGCGCATCCTCGGCAGAGCCTGTTCCCGAAAAGGCAAACGTCCGGCTCCTTGTCCCACACGGAAGGTGGCAGCCCTGAAAGCTGTTGCTCGTCTTCACCTTCCCCCTGCAGCCTATTCACAGGCAAACCGCACTGGGAATCTCTGCTTTCCCAAAGACGCAATCTCTCACGGTGCGCATCCTCAGCAGAGCCTGTTCCCGAAAAGGCAAACGTCCGGCTCCTTGTCCCACACGGAAGGTGGCAGCCCTGAAAGCTGTTGCTGGTCTTCACCTTCCCCCTGCAGCCTATTCACAGGCACAACCGCACTGGGAATCTCTGCTTTCCCAAAGACGCATTCTCTCACGGTGCGCATCGTCGGCAGAGCCTGTTCCCGAAAAGGCAAACGTCCGGCTCCTTGTCCCACACGGAAGGTGGCAGCCCTGAAAGCTGTTGCTGGTCTCCACCTTCCCCCTGCAGCCTAGTCACAGGCACAACAGGTTTTGGGATCTGTGCTTGCCCAGAGAAGGAACATCTCACGGTGCGCATCCTCGGCAGAGCCTGTTCCCGAAAAGGCAAACGTCCGGCTCCTTGTCCCACACGGAAGGTGGCAGCCCTGAAAGCTGTTGCTGGTCTTCACCTTCCCCCTGCAGCCTATTCACAGGCAAACCGCACTGGGAATCTCTACTTTCCCAAAGACGCAATCTCTCACGGTGCGCATCCTCGGCAGAGCCTGTTCCCGAAAAGGCAAACATCCGGCTCCTTGTCCCACACGGAAGGTGGCAGCCCTGAAAGCTCTTGCTGGTCTTCACCTTCCCCCTGCAGCCTATTCACAGGCACAACCGCACTGGGAATCTCTGCTTTCCCAAAGACGAATTCTCTCACGGTGCGCCTCCTCGGCAGAGCCTGTTCCCGAAAAGGCAAACGTCCGGCTCCTTGTCCCACACGGAAGGTGGCAGCCCTGAAAGCTCTTGCTGGTCTTCACCTTCCCCCTGCAGCCTATTCACAGGCAAAACCGCACTGGGAATCTCTGCTTTCCCAAAGACGCAATCTCTCACGGTGCGCATCCTCGGCAGAGCCTGTTCCCGAAAAGGCAAACGTCCGGCTCCTTGTCCCACACGGAAGGTGGCAGCCCTGAAAGCTCTTGCTGGTCTTCACCTTCCCCCTGCAGCCTATTCACAGGTACAACCGCCCTGGGAATCTCTGCTTTCCCAAAGACGCAATCTCTCACGGTGCGCATCCTCGGCAGAGCCTGTTCCCGAAAAGGCAAACGTCCGGCTCCTTGTCCCACACGGAAGGTGGCAGCCCTGAAAGCTCTTGCTGGTCTTCACCTTCCCCCTGCAGCCTATTCACAGGCACAACAGGTTTGGGGATCTGTGCTTGCCCACAGAAGGAACATCTCACGGTGCGCATCCTCGGCAGAGCCTGTTCCCGAAAAGGCAAACGTCCGGCTCCTTGTCCCACACGGAAGGTGGCAGCCCTGAAAGCTGTTGCTGGTCTTCACCTTCCCCCTGCAGCCTAGTCACAGGCACAACCGCCCTGGGAATCTCTGCTTTCCCAAAGACGCAATCTCTCACGGTGCGCATCCTCGGCAGAGCCTGTTCCCGAAAAGGCAAACGTCCGGCTCCTTGTCCCACACGGAAGGTGGCAGCCCTGAAAGCTCTTGCTGGTCTTCACCTTCCTCCTGCAGCCTATTCACAGGCACAACAGGTTTTGGGATCTGTGCTTGCCCAGAGAAGGAACATCTCACGGTGCGCATCCTCGGCAGAGCCTGTTCCCGAAAAGGCAAACGTCCGGCTCCTTGTCCCACACGGAAGGTGGCAGCCCTGAAAGCTCTTGCTGGTCTTCACCTTCCCTGTGCAGCCTATTCACAGGCACAACCGGTTTTGGGATCTGTGCTTGCCCAGAGAAGGAACATCTCACGGTGCGCATCCTCGGCAGAGCCTGTTCCCGAAAAGGCAAACGTCCGGCTCCTTGTCCCACACGGAAGGTGGCAGCCCGGAAAGCTCTTGCTGGTCTTCACCTTCCCCCTGCAGCCTATTCACAGGCACAACTGCAGTGGGAATCTCTGCTTTCCCAAAGACGCAATCTCTCAGGGTGCGCATCCTCGGCAGAGCCTGTTCCCGAAAAGGCAAACGTCCGGCTCCTTGTCCCACACGGAAGGGGACAGCCCTGAAAGCTCTTGCTGGTCTTCACCTTCCCCCTGCAGCCTATTCACAGGCACAACCGCACTGGGAATCTCTGCTTTCCCAAAGACGCAATCTCTCACGGTGCGCATCGTCGGCAGAGCCTGTTCCCGAAAAGGCAAACGTCCGGCTCCTGGTCCCACACGGAAGGTGGCAGCCCTGAAAGCTGTTGCTGGTCTCCACCTTCCCCGTACAGCCTATTCACAGGCACAACAGGTTTTGGGATCTGTGCTTGCCCAGAGAAGGAACATCTCACGGTGCGCATCCTCGGCAGAGCCTGTTCCCGAAAAGGCAAACGTCCGGCTCCTTGTCCCACACGGAAGGTGGCAGCCCTGAAAGCTCTTGCTGGTCTTCACCTTCCCCCTACAGCCTATTCACAGGCACAACAGGTTGTGGGATCTGTGCTTGCCCAGAGAAGGAACATCTCACGGTGCGCATCCTCGGCAGAGCCTGTTCCCGAAAAGGCAAACGTCCGGCTCCTTGTCCCACACGGAAGGTGGCAGCCCTGAAAGCTCTTGCTGGTCTTCACCTTCCCCCTGCAGCCTATTCACAGGCACAACCGGTTTTGGGATCTGTGCTTGCCCAGAGAAGGAACATCTCACGGTGCGCATCCTCGGCAGAGCCTGTTCCCGAAAAGGCAAACGTCCGGCTCCTTGTCCCACACGGAAGGTGGCAGCCCTGAAAGATGTTGCTGGTCTTCACCTTCCCCCTGCAGCCTAGTCACAGGCACAACCGGTTGTGGGATCTGTGCTTGCCCAGAGAAGGAACATCTCACGGTGCGCATCCTCGGCAGAGCCTGTTCCCGAAAAGGCAAACGTCCGGCTCCTTGTCCCACACGGAAGGTGGCAGCCCGGAAAGCTCTTGCTGGTCTTCACCTTCCCCCTGCAGCCTATTCACAGGCACAACTGCACTGGGAATCTCTGCTTTCCCAAAGACGCAATCTCTCAGGGTGCGCATCCTCGGCAGAGCCTGTTCCCGAAAAGGCAAACGTCCGGCTCCTTGTCCCACACGGAAGGGGACAGCCCTGAAAGCTCTTGCTGGTCTTCACCTTCCCCCTGCAGCCTATTCACAGGCACAACCGCACTGGGAATCTCTGCTTTCCCAAAGACGCAATCTCTCACGGTGCGCATCGTCGGCAGAGCCTGTTCCCGAAAAGGCAAACGTCCGGCTCCTGGTCCCACACGGAAGGTGGCAGCCCTGAAAGCTGTTGCTGGTCTCCACCTTCCCCGTACAGCCTATTCACAGGCACAACAGGTTTTGGGATCTGTGCTTGCCCAGAGAAGGAACATCTCACGGTGCGCATCCTCGGCAGAGCCTGTTCCCGAAAAGGCAAACGTCCGGCTCCTTGTCCCACACGGAAGGTGGCAGCCCTGAAAGCTCTTGCTGGTCTTCACCTTCCCCCTACAGCCTATTCACAGGCACAACAGGTTTGGGGATCTGTGCTTGCCCAGAGAAGGAACATCTCACGGTGCGCATCCTCGGCAGAGCCTGTTCCCGAAAAGGCAAACGTCCGGCTCCTTGTCCCACACGGAAGGTGGCAGCCCTGAAAGCTCTTGCTGGTCTTCACCTTCCCCCTGCAGCCTATTCACAGGCACAACCGGTTTTGGGATCTGTGCTTGCCCAGAGAAGGAACATCTCACGGTGCGCATCCTCGGCAGAGCCTGTTCCCGAAAAGGCAAACGTCCGGCTCCTTGTCCCACACGGAAGGTGGCAGCCCTGAAAGCTGTTGCTCGTCTTCACCTTCCCCCTGCAGCCTATTCACAGGCAAACCGCACTGGGAATCTCTACTTTCCCAAAGACGCAATCTCTCACGGTGCGCATCCTCAGCAGAGCCTGTTCCCGAAAAGGCAAACGTCCGGCTCCTTGTCCCACACGGAAGGTGGCAGCCCTGAAAGCTGTTGCTGGTCTTCACCTTCCCCCTGCAGCCTATTCACAGGCACAACCGCACTGGGAATCTCTGCTTTCCCAAAGACGCATTCTCTCACGGTGCGCATCGTCGGCAGAGCCTGTTCCCGAAAAGGCAAACGTCCGGCTCCTTGTCCCACACGGAAGGTGGCAGCCCTGAAAGCTCTTGCTGGTCTTCACCTTCCCCCTGCAGCCTATTCACAGGCAAAACCGCACTGGGAATCTCTGCTTTCCCAAAGATGCAATCTCTCACGGTGCGCATCCTCGGCAGAGCCTGTTCCCGAAAAGGCAAACGTCCGGCTCCTTGTCCCACACGGAAGGTGGCAGCCCTGAAAGCTCTTGCTGGTTTTCACCTTCCCCGTGCAGCCTATTCACAGGCACAGCAGGTATTGGGATCTGTGCTTGCCCAGAGAAGGAACATCTCACGGTGCGCATCCTCGGCAGAGCCTGTTCCCGAAAAGGCAAACGTCCGACTCCTTGTCCCACACGGAAGGTGGCAGCCCGGAAAGCTCTTGCTGGTCTTCACCTTCCCCCTGCAGCCTATTCACAGGCACAACAGGTTTTGGGATCTGTGCTTGCCCAGAGAAGGAACATCTCACGGTGCGCATCCTCGGCAGAGCCTGTTCCCGAAAAGGCAAACGTCCGGCTCCTTGTCCCACACAGAAGGTGGCAGCCCTGAAAGCTCTTGCTGGTCTTCACCTTCCCCCTGCAGCCTATTCACAGGCACAACCGCACTGGGAATCTCTGCTTTCCCAAAGACGAATTCTCTCACGGTGCGCCTCCTCGGCAGAGCCTGTTCCCGAAAAGGCAAACGTCCGGCTCCTTGTCCCACACGGAAGGTGGCAGCCCTGAAAGCTCTTGCTGGTCTTCACCTTCCCCCTGCAGCCTATTCACAGGCAAAACCGCACTGGGAATCTCTGCTTTCCCAAAGACGCAATCTCTCACGGTGCGCATCCTCGGCAGAGCCTGTTCCCGAAAAGGCAAACGTCCGGCTCCTTGTCCCACACGGAAGGTGGCAGCCCTGAAAGCTCTTGCTGGTCTTCACCTTCCCCCTGCAGCCTATTCACAGGTACAACCGCCCTGGGAATCTCTGCTTTCCCAAAGACGCAATCTCTCACGGTGCGCATCCTCGGCAGAGCCTGTTCCCGAAAAGGCAAACGTCCGGCTCCTTGTCCCACACGGAAGGTGGCAGCCCTGAAAGCTCTTGCTGGTCTTCACCTTCCCCCTGCAGCCTATTCACAGGCACAACAGGTTTGGGGATCTGTGCTTGCCCACAGAAGGAACATCTCACGGTGCGCATCCTCGGCAGAGCCTGTTCCCGAAAAGGCAAACGTCCGGCTCCTTGTCCCACACGGAAGGTGGCAGCCCTGAAAGCTGTTGCTGGTCTTCACCTTCCCCCTGCAGCCTAGTCACAGGCACAACCGCCCTGGGAATCTCTGCTTTCCCAAAGACGCAATCTCTCACGGTGCGCATCCTCGGCAGAGCCTGTTCCCGAAAAGGCAAACGTCCGGCTCCTTGTCCCACACGGAAGGTGGCAGCCCTGAAAGCTCTTGCTGGTCTTCACCTTCCTCCTGCAGCCTATTCACAGGCACAACAGGTTTTGGGATCTGTGCTTGCCCAGAGAAGGAACATCTCACGGTGCGCATCCTCAGCAGAGCCTGTTCCCGAAAAGGCAAACGTCCGGCTCCTTGTCCCACACGGAAGGTGGCAGCCCTGAAAGCTCTTGCTGGTCTTCACCTTCCCTGTGCAGCCTATTCACAGGCACAACCGGTTTTGGGATCTGTGCTTGCCCAGAGAAGGAACATCTCACGGTGCGCATCCTCGGCAGAGCCTGTTCCCGAAAAGGCAAACGTCCGGCTCCTTGTCCCACACGGAAGGTGGCAGCCTTGAAAGCTGGTGCTGGTCTCCACCTTCCCCGTGCAGCCTATTCACAGGCACAACAGGTTGTGGGATCTGTGCTTGCCCAGAGAAGGAACATCTCACGGTGCGCATCCTCGGCAGAGCCTGTTCCCGAAAAGGCAAACGTCCGGCTCCTTGTCCCACACGGAAGGTGGCAGCCCGGAAAGCTCTTGCTGGTCTTCACCTTCCCCCTGCAGCCTATTCACAGGCACAACTGCAGTGGGAATCTCTGCTTTCCCAAAGACGCAATCTCTCAGGGTGCGCATCCTCGGCAGAGCCTGTTCCCGAAAAGGCAAACGTCCGGCTCCTTGTCCCACACGGAAGGGGACAGCCCTGAAAGCTCTTGCTGGTCTTCACCTTCCCCCTGCAGCCTATTCACAGGCACAACCGCACTGGGAATCTCTGCTTTCCCAAAGACGCAATCTCTCACGGTGCGCATCGTCGGCAGAGCCTGTTCCCGAAAAGGCAAACGTCCGGCTCCTGGTCCCACACGGAAGGTGGCAGCCCTGAAAGCTGTTGCTGGTCTCCACCTTCCCCGTACAGCCTATTCACAGGCACAACAGGTTTTGGGATCTGTGCTTGCCCAGAGAAGGAACATCTCACGGTGCGCATCCTCGGCAGAGCCTGTTCCCGAAAAGGCAAACGTCCGGCTCCTTGTCCCACACGGAAGGTGGCAGCCCTGAAAGCTCTTGCTGGTCTTCACCTTCCCCCTACAGCCTATTCACAGGCACAACAGGTTGTGGGATCTGTGCTTGCCCAGAGAAGGAACATCTCACGGTGCGCATCCTCGGCAGAGCCTGTTCCCGAAAAGGCAAACGTCCGGCTCCTTGTCCCACACGGAAGGTGGCAGCCCTGAAAGCTCTTGCTGGTCTTCACCTTCCCCCTGCAGCCTATTCACAGGCACAACCGGTTTTGGGATCTGTGCTTGCCCAGAGAAGGAACATCTCACGGTGCGCATCCTCGGCAGAGCCTGTTCCCGAAAAGGCAAACGTCCGGCTCCTTGTCCCACACGGAAGGTGGCAGCCCTGAAAGCTGTTGCTGGTCTTCACCTTCCCTGTGCAGCCTATTCACAGGCACAACCGGTTGTGGGATCTGTGCTTGCCCAGAGAAGGAACATCTCACGGTGCGCATCCTCGGCAGAGCCTGTTCCCGAAAAGGCAAACGTCCGGCTCCTTGTCCCACACGGAAGGTGGCAGCCCGGAAAGCTCTTGCTGGTCTTCACCTTCCCCCTGCAGCCTATTCACAGGCACAACTGCACTGGGAATCTCTGCTTTCCCAAAGACGCAATCTCTCATGGTGCGCATCCTCGGCAGAGCCTGTTCCCGAAAAGGCAAACGTCCGGCTCCTTGTCCCACACGGAAGGGGACAGCCCTGAAAGCTCTTGCTGGTCTTCACCTTCCCCCTGCAGCCTATTCACAGGCACAACCGCACTGGGAATCTCTGCTTTCCCAAAGACGCAATCTCTCACGGTGCGCATCGTCGGCAGAGCCTGTTCCCGAAAAGGCAAACGTCCGGCTCCTGGTCCCACACGGAAGGTGGCAGCCCTGAAAGCTGTTGCTGGTCTCCACCTTCCCCGTACAGCCTATTCACAGGCACAACAGGTTTTGGGATCTGTGCTTGCCCAGAGAAGGAACATCTCACGGTGCGCATCCTCGGCAGAGCCTGTTCCCGAAAAGGCAAACGTCCGGCTCCTTGTCCCACACGGAAGGTGGCAGCCCTGAAAGTACTTGCTGGTCTTCACCTTCCCCCTACAGCCTATTCACAGGCACAACAGGTTTTGGGATCTGTGCTTGCCCAGAGAAGGAACATCTCACGGTGCGCATCCTCGGCAGAGCCTGTTCCCGAAAAGGCAAACGTCCGGCTCCTTGTCCCACACGGAAGGTGGCAGCCCTGAAAGCTCTTGCTGGTCTTCACCTTCCCCCTGCAGCCTATTCACAGGCACAACCGGTTTTGGGATCTGTGCTTGCCCAGAGAAGGAACATCTCACGGTGCGCATCCTCGGCAGAGCCTGTTCCCGAAAAGGCAAACGTCCGGCTCCTTGTCCCACACGGAAGGTGGCAGCCCTGAAAGCTGTTGCTCGTCTTCACCTTCCCCCTGCAGCCTATTCTCAGGGAAACCGCACTGGGAATCTCTACTTTCCCAAAGACGCAATCTCTCACGGTGCGCATCCTCAGCAGAGCCTGTTCCCGAAAAGGCAAACGTCCGGCTCCTTGTCCCACACGGAAGGTGGCAGCCCTGAAAGCTGTTGCTGGTCTTCACCTTCCCCCTGCAGCCTATTCACAGGCACAACCGCACTGGGAATCTCTGCTTTCCCAAAGACGCATTCTCTCACGGTGCGCATCGTCGGCAGAGCCTGTTCCCGAAAAGGCAAACGTCCGGCTCCTTGTCCCACACGGAAGGTGGCAGCCCTGAAAGCTCTTGCTGGTCTTCACCTTCCCCCTGCAGCCTATTCACAGGCAAAACCGCACTGGGAATCTCTGCTTTCCCAAAGATGCAATCTCTCACGGTGCGCATCCTCGGCAGAGCCTGTTCCCGAAAAGGCAAACGTCCGGCTCCTTGTCCCACACGGAAGGTGGCAGCCCTGAAAGCTCTTGCTGGTTTTCACCTTCCCCGTGCAGCCTATTCACAGGCACAGCAGGTATTGGGATCTGTGCTTGCCCAGAGAAGGAACATCTCACGGTGCGCATCCTCGGCAGAGCCTGTTCCCGAAAAGGCAAACGTCCGACTCCTTGTCCCACACGGAAGGTGGCAGCCCGGAAAGCTCTTGCTGGTCTTCACCTTCCCCCTGCAGCCTATTCACAGGCACAACAGGTTTTGGGATCTGTGCTTGCCCAGAGAAGGAACATCTCACGGTGCGCATCCTCGGCAGAGCCTGTTCCCGAAAAGGCAAACGTCCGGCTCCTTGTCCCACACAGAAGGTGGCAGCCCTGAAAGCTCTTGCTGGTCTTCACCTTCCCCCTACAGCCTATTCACAGGCACAACAGCTTTTGGGATCTGTGCTTGCCCAGAGAAGGAACATCTCACGGTGCGCATCCTCGGCAGAGCCTGTTCCCGAAAAGGCAAACGTCCGGCTCCTTGTCCCACACGGAAGGTGGCAGCCCTGAAAGCTGTTGCTGGTCTTCACCTTCCCCCTGCAGCCTAGTCACAGGCACAACAGGTTTGGGGATCTGTGCTTGCCCAGAGAAGGAACATCTCACGGTGCGCATCCTCGGCAGAGCCTGTTCCCGAAAAGGCAAACGTCCGGCTCCTTGTCCCACACGGAAGGGGGCAGCCCTGAAAGCTGTTGCTGGTCTTCACCTTCCCCCTGCAGCCTATTCACAGGCAAACCGCGCTTGGAATCTCTACTTTCCCAAAGACGCAATCTCTCACGGTGCGCATCCTCGGCAGAGCCTGTTCCCGAAAAGGCAAACGTCCGGCTCCTTGTCCCACACGGAAGGTGGCAGCCCTGAAAGCTTTTGCTCGTCTTCACCTTCCCCCTGCAGCCTATTCACAGGCACAACAGGTTTTGGGATCTCTGCTTTCCCAAAGACGCAATCTCTCACGGTGCGCATCCTCGGCAGAGCCTGTTCCCGAAAAGGCAAACGTCCGGCTCCTTGTCCCACAAGGAAGGGGGCAGCCCGGAAAGCTCTTGCTGGTCTTCACCTTCCCCGTGCAGCCTAGTCACAGGCACAACAGGTTTGGGGATCTGTGCTTGCCCAGAGAAGGAACATCTCACGGTGCGCATCCTCGGCAGAGCCTGTTCCCGAAAAGGCAAACGTCCGGCTCCTTGTCCCACACGGAAGGTGGCAGCCCTGAAAGCTCTTGCTGGTCTTCACCTTCCCCCTGCAGCCTATTCACAGGCACAACCGCACTGGGAATCTCTGCTTTCCCAAAGACGCAATCTCTCACGGTGCGCATCCTCGGCAGAGCCTGTTCCCGAAAAGGCAAACGTCCGGCTCCTTGTCCCACACGGAAGGGGACAGCCCTGAAAGCTCTTGCTGGTCTTCACCTTCCCCCTGCAGCCTATTCACAGGCACAACCGCACTGGGAATCTCTGCTTTCCCAAAGACGCAATCTCTCACGGTGCGCATCGTCGGCAGAGCCTGTTCCCGAAAAGGCAAACGTCCGGCTCCTGGTCCCACACGGAAGGTGGCAGCCCTGAAAGCTGTTGCTGGTCTCCACCTTCCCCGTACAGCCTATTCACAGGCACAACAGGTTTTGGGATCTGTGCTTGCCCAGAGAAGGAACATCTCACGGTGCGCATCCTCGGCAGAGCCTGTTCCCGAAAAGGCAAACGTCCGGCTCCTTGTCCCACACTGAAGGTGGCAGCCCTGAAAGCTCTTGCTGGTCTTCACCTTCCCCCTACAGCCTATTCACAGGCACAACAGGTTTTGGGATCTGTGCTTGCCCAGAGAAGGAACATCTCACGGTGCGCATCCTCGGCAGAGCCTGTTCCCGAAAAGGCAAACGTCCGGCTCCTTGTCCCACACGGAAGGTGGCAGCCCTGAAAGCTCTTGCTGGTCTTCACCTTCCCCCTGCAGCCTATTCACAGGCACAACCGGTTTTGGGATCTGTGCTTGCCCAGAGAAGGAACATCTCACGGTGCGCATCCTCGGCAGAGCCTGTTCCCGAAAAGGCAAACGTCCGGCTCCTTGTCCCACACGGAAGGTGGCAGCCCTGAAAGCTCTTGCTGGTCTTCACCTTCCCCCTGCAGCCTATTCACAGGCACAACCGCACTGGGAATCTCTACTTTCCCAAAGACGCAATCTCTCACGGTGCGCATCCTCAGCAGAGCCTGTTCCCGAAAAGGCAAACGTCCGGCTCCTTGTCCCACACGGAAGGTGGCAGCCCTGAAAGCTCTTGCTGGTCTTCACCTTCCCCCTGCAGCCTATTCACAGGCACAACCGCACTGGGAATCTCTGCTTTCCCAAAGACGCATTCTCTCACGGTGCGCATCGTCGGCAGAGCCTGTTCCCGAAAAGGCAGACGTCCGGCTCCTGGTCCCACACGGAAGGTGGCAGCCCTGAAAGCTCTTGCTGGTCTTCACCTTCCCCCTGCAGCCTATTCACAGGCAAAACCGCACTGGGAATCTCTGCTTTCCCAAAGATGCAATCTCTCACGGTGCGCATCCTCGGCAGAGCCTGTTCCCGAAAAGGCAAACGTCCGGCTCCTTGTCCCACACGGAAGGTGGCAGCCCTGAAAGCTCTTGCTGGTTTTCACCTTCCCCGTGCAGCCTATTCACAGGCACAACAGGTTTTGGGATCTGTGCTTGCCCAGAGAAGGAACATCTCACGGTGCGCATCCTCGGCAGAGCCTGTTCCCGAAAAGGCAAACGTCCGGCTCCTTGTCCCACACGGAAGGTGGCAGCCCGGAAAGCTCTTGCTGGTCTTCACCTTCCCCCTGCAGCCTATTCACAGGCACAGCAGGTATTGGGATCTGTGCTTGCCCAGAGAAGGAACATCTCACGGTGCGCATCCTCGGCAGAGCCTGTTCCCGAAAAGGCAAACGTCCGGCTCCTTGTCCCACACGGAAGGTGGCAGCCCGGAAAGCTCTTGCTGGTCTTCACCTTCCCCCTGCAGCCTATTCACAGGCACAACAGGTTTTGGGATCTGTGCTTGCCCAGAGAAGGAACATCTCACGGTGCGCATCCTCGGCAGAGCCTGTTCCTGAAAAGGCAAACGTCCGGCTCCTTGTCCCACACAGAAGGTGGCAGCCCTGAAAGCTCTTGCTGGTCTTCACCTTCCCCCTACAGCCTATTCACAGGCACAACAGCTTTTGGGATCTGTGCTTGCCCAGAGAAGGAACATCTCACGGTGCGCATCCTCGGCAGAGCCTGTTCCCGAAAAGGCAAACGTCCAGCTCCTTGTCCCACACGGAAGGTGGCAGCCCTGAAAGCTGTTGCTGGTCTTCACATTCCCCCTGCAGCCTATTCACAGGCACAACAGGTATTGGGATCTGTGCTTGCCCAGAGAAGGAACATCTCACGGTGCGCATCCTCGGCAGAGCCTGTTCCCGAAAAGGCAAACGTCCGGCTCCTTGTCCCACACGGAAGGTGGCAGCCCTGAAAGCTCTTGCTGGTCTTCACCTTCCCCCTGCAGCCTATTCACAGGCAAACCGTGCTTGGAATCTCTACTTTCCCAAAGACGCAATCTCTCACGGTGCGCATCCTCGGCAGAGCCTGTTCCCGAAAAGGCAAACGTCCGGCTCCTTGTCCCACACGGAAGGTGGCAGCCCTGAAAGCTTTTGCTCGTCTTCACCTTCCCCCTGCAGCCTATTCACAGGCACAACAGGTTTTGGGATCTCTGCTTTCCCAAAGACGCAATCTCTCACGGTGCGCATCCTCGGCAGAGCCTGTTCCCGAAAAGGCAAACGTCCGGCTCCTTGTCCCACACGGAAGGGGGCAGCCCTGAAAGCTGTTGCTGGTCTTCACCTTCCCCGTGCAGCCTAGTCACAGGCACAACAGGTTTGGGGATCTGTGCTTGCCCAGAGAAGGAACATCTCACGGTGCGCGTCCTCGGCAGAGCCTGTTCCCGAAAAGGCAAACGTCCGGCTCCTTGTCCCACACGGAAGGTGGCAGCCCTGAAAGCTCTTGCTGGTCTTCACCTTCCCCCTACAGCCTATTCACAGGCACAACAGCTTTTGGGATCTGTGCTTGCCCAGAGAAGGAACATCTCACGGTGCGCATCCTTGTCAGAGCCTGTTCCCGAAAAGGCAAACGTCCGGCTCCTTGTCCCACACGGAAGGTGGCAGCCCTGAAAGCTGTTGCTGGTCTTCACCTTCCCCCTGCAGCCTATTCACAGGCACAACAGGTATTGGGATCTGTGCTTGCCCAGAGAAGGAACATCTCACGGTGCGCATCCTCGGCAGAGCCTGTTCCCGAAAAGGGAAACGTCCGGCTCCTTGTCCCACACGGAAGGTGGCAGCCCTGAAAGCTCTTGCTGGTCTTCACCTTCCCCCTACAGCCTATTCACAGGCACAACAGCTTTTGGGATCTGTGCTTGCCCAGAGAAGGAACATCTCACGGTGCGCATCCTCGGCAGAGCCTGTTCCCGAAAAGGCAAACGTCCGGCTCCTTGTCCCACACGGAAGGGGGCAGCCCTGAAAGCTCTTGCTGGTCTTCACCTTCCCCCTGCAGGCTATTCACAGGCAAAACCGCACTGGGAATCTCTGCTTTCCCAAAGACGCAATCTCTCACGGTGCGCATCGTCGGCAGAGCCTGTTCCCGAAAAGGCAAACGTCCGGCTCCTTGTCCCACACGGAAGGGGGCAGCCCTGAAAGCTCTTGCTGGTCTTCACCTTCCCCGTGCAGCCTATTCACAGGCACAACAGGTTTTGGGATCTGTGCTTGCCCAGAGAAGGAACATCTCACGGTGCGCATCCTCGGCAGAGCCTGTTCCCGAAAAGGCAAACGTCCGGCTCCTGGTCCCACACGGAAGGTGGCAGCCCTGAAAGCTCTTGCTGGTCTTCACCTTCCCCCTGCAGCCTATTCACAGGCACAACAGGTATTGGGATCTGTGCTTGCCCAGAGAAGGAACATCTCACGGTGCGCATCCTCGGCAGAGCCTGTTCCCGAAAAGGGAAACGTCCGGCTCCTTGTCCCACACGGAAGGTGGCAGCCCTGAAAGCTCTTGCTGGTCTTCACCTTCACCCTGCAGCCTATTCACAGGCACAACCGCACTGGGAATCTTCTGCTTTCCCAAAGACGCATTCTCTCACGGTGCGCATCGTCGGCAGAGCCTGTTCCCGAAAAGGCAAACGTCCGGCTCCTTGTCCCACACGGAAGGGGGCAGCCCTGAAAGCTCTTGCTGGTCTTCACCTTCCCCCTGCAGGCTATTCACAGGCAAAACCGCACTGGGAATCTCTGCTTTCCCAAAGACGCAATCTCTCACGGTGCGCATCGTCGGCAGAGCCTGTTCCCGAAAAGGCAAACGTCCGGCTCCTTGTCCCACACGGAAGGGGGCAGCCCTGAAAGCTGTTGCTGGTCTTCACCTTCCCCGTGCAGCCTAGTCACAGGCACAACAGGTTGTGGGATCTGTGCTTGCCCAGAGAAGGAACATCTCACGGTGCGCATCCTCGGCAGAGCCTGTTCCCGAAAAGGCAAACGTCCGGCTCCTGGTCCCACACGGAAGGTGGCAGCCCTGAAAGCTCTTGCTGGTCTTCACCTTCCCCCTGCAGCCTATTCACAGGCACAACAGGTATTGGGATCTGTGCTTGCCCAGAGAAGGAACATCTCACGGTGCGCATCCTCGGCAGAGCCTGTTCCCGAAAAGGGAAACGTCCGGCTCCTTGTCCCACACGGAAGGTGGCAGCCCTGAAAGCTCTTGCTGGTCTTCACCTTCACCCTGCAGCCTATTCACAGGCACAACCGCACTGGGAATCTTCTGCTTTCCCAAAGACTCATTCTCTCACGGTGCGCATCGTCGGCAGAGCCTGTTCCCGAAAAGGCAAACGTCCGGCTCCTTGTCCCACACGGAAGGGGGCAGCCCTGAAAGCTCTTGCTGGTCTTCACCTTCCCCCTGCAGGCTATTCACAGGCAAAACCGCACTGGGAATCTCTGCTTTCCCAAAGACGCAATCTCTCACGGTGCGCATCGTCGGCAGAGCCTGTTCCCGAAAAGGCAAACGTCCGGCTCCTTGTCCCACACGGAAGGGGGCAGCCCTGAAAGCTGTTGCTGGTCTTCACCTTCCCCGTGCAGCCTATTCACAGGCACAACAGGTTTTGGGATCTGTGCTTGCCCAGAGAAGGAACATCTCACGGTGCGCATCCTCGGCAGAGCCTGTTCCCGAAAAGGCAAACGTCCGGCTCCTGGTCCCACACGGAAGGTGGCAGCCCTGAAAGCTCTTGCTGGTCTTCACCTTCCCCCTGCAGCCTATTCACAGGCACAACAGGTTTTGGGATCTGTGCTTGCCCAGAGAAGGAACATCTCACGGTGCGCATCCTCGGCAGAGCCTGTTCCCGAAAAGGCAAAAGTCCGGCTCCTTGTCCCACACGGAAGAGGGCAGCCCTGAAAGCTCTTGCTGGTCTTCACCTTCCCCCTACAGGCTATTCACAGGCACAACAGCTTTTGGGATCTGTGCTTGCCCAGAGAAGGAACATCTCACGGTGCGCATCCTCGGCAGAGCCTGTTCCCGAAAAGGCAAACGTCCGGCTCCTTGTCCCACACGGAAGGTGGCAGCCCTGAAAGCTCTTGCTGGTCTTCACCTTCCCCCTGCAGCCTATTCACAGGCACAACAGGTTTGGGGATCTGTGCTTGCCCACAGAAGGAACATCTCACGGTGCGCATCCTCGGCAGAGCCTGTTCCCGAAAAGGCAAACGTCCGGCTCCTTGTCCCACACGGAAGGTGGCAGCCCTGAAAGCTGTTGCTGGTCTTCACCTTCCCCCTGCAGCCTAGTCACAGGCACAACCGCCCTGGGAATCTCTGCTTTCCCAAAGACGCAATCTCTCACGGTGCGCATCCTCGGCAGAGCCTGTTCCCGAAAAGGCAAACGTCCGGCTCCTTGTCCCACACGGAAGGTGGCAGCCCTGAAAGCTCTTGCTGGTCTTCACCTTCCTCCTGCAGCCTATTCACAGGCACAACAGGTTTTGGGATCTGTGCTTGCCCAGAGAAGGAACATCTCACGGTGCGCATCCTCGGCAGAGCCTGTTCCCGAAAAGGCAAACGTCCGGCTCCTTGTCCCACACGGAAGGTGGCAGCCCTGAAAGCTCTTGCTGGTCTTCACCTTCCCTGTGCAGCCTATTCACAGGCACAACCGGTTTTGGGATCTGTGCTTGCCCAGAGAAGGAACATCTCACGGTGCGCATCCTCGGCAGAGCCTGTTCCCGAAAAGGCAAACGTCCGGCTCCTTGTCCCACACGGAAGGTGGCAGCCTTGAAAGCTGGTGCTGGTCTCCACCTTCCCCGTGCAGCCTATTCACAGGCACAACAGGTTGTGGGATCTGTGCTTGCCCAGAGAAGGAACATCTCACGGTGCGCATCCTCGGCAGAGCCTGTTCCCGAAAAGGCAAACGTCCGGCTCCTTGTCCCACACGGAAGGTGGCAGCCCGGAAAGCTCTTGCTGGTCTTCACCTTCCCCCTGCAGCCTATTCACAGGCACAACTGCAGTGGGAATCTCTGCTTTCCCAAAGACGCAATCTCTCAGGGTGCGCATCCTCGGCAGAGCCTGTTCCCGAAAAGGCAAACGTCCGGCTCCTTGTCCCACACGGAAGGGGACAGCCCTGAAAGCTCTTGCTGGTCTTCACCTTCCCCCTGCAGCCTATTCACAGGCACAACCGCACTGGGAATCTCTGCTTTCCCAAAGACGCAATCTCTCACGGTGCGCATCGTCGGCAGAGCCTGTTCCCGAAAAGGCAAACGTCCGGCTCCTGGTCCCACACGGAAGGGGGCAGCCCTGAAAGCTGTTGCTGGTCTCCACCTTCCCCGTACAGCCTATTCACAGGCACAACAGGTTTTGGGATCTGTGCTTGCCCAGAGAAGGAACATCTCACGGTGCGCATCCTCGGCAGAGCCTGTTCCCGAAAAGGCAAACGTCCGGCTCCTTGTCCCACACGGAAGGTGGCAGCCCTGAAAGCTCTTGCTGGTCTTCACCTTCCCCCTACAGCCTATTCACAGGCACAACAGGTTGTGGGATCTGTGCTTGCCCAGAGAAGGAACATCTCACGGTGCGCATCCTCGGCAGAGCCTGTTCCCGAAAAGGCAAACGTCCGGCTCCTTGTCCCACACGGAAGGTGGCAGCCCTGAAAGCTCTTGCTGGTCTTCACCTTCCCCCTGCAGCCTATTCACAGGCACAACCGGTTTTGGGATCTGTGCTTGCCCAGAGAAGGAACATCTCACGGTGCGCATCCTCGGCAGAGCCTGTTCCCGAAAAGGCAAACGTCCGGCTCCTTGTCCCACACGGAAGGTGGCAGCCCTGAAAGCTGTTGCTGGTCTTCACCTTCCCTGTGCAGCCTATTCACAGGCACAACCGGTTGTGGGATCTGTGCTTGCCCAGAGAAGGAACATCTCACGGTGCGCATCCTCGGCAGAGCCTGTTCCCGAAAAGGCAAACGTCCGGCTCCTTGTCCCACACGGAAGGTGGCAGCCCGGAAAGCTCTTGCTGGTCTTCACCTTCCCCCTGCAGCCTATTCACAGGCACAACTGCACTGGGAATCTCTGCTTTCCCAAAGACGCAATCTCTCACGGTGCGCATCCTCGGCAGAGCCTGTTCCCGAAAAGGCAAACGTCCGGCTCCTTGTCCCACACGGAAGGGGACAGCCCTGAAAGCTCTTGCTGGTCTTCACCTTCCCCCTGCAGCCTATTCACAGGCACAACCGCACTGGGAATCTCTGCTTTCCCAAAGACGCAATCTCTCACGGTGCGCATCGTCGGCAGAGCCTGTTCCCGAAAAGGCAAACGTCCGGCTCCTGGTCCCACACGGAAGGTGGCAGCCCTGAAAGCTGTTGCTGGTCTCCACCTTCCCCGTACAGCCTATTCACAGGCACAACAGGTTTTGGGATCTGTGCTTGCCCAGAGAAGGAACATCTCACGGTGCGCATCCTCGGCAGAGCCTGTTCCCGAAAAGGCAAACGTCCGGCTCCTTGTCCCACACGGAAGGTGGCAGCCCTGAAAGCTCTTGCTGGTCTTCACCTTCCCCCTACAGCCTATTCACAGGCACAACAGGTTTTGGGATCTGTGCTTGCCCAGAGAAGGAACATCTCACGGTGCGCATCCTCGGCAGAGCCTGTTCCCGAAAAGGCAAACGTCCGGCTCCTTGTCCCACACGGAAGGTGGCAGCCCTGAAAGCTCTTGCTGGTCTTCACCTTCCCCCTGCAGCCTATTCACAGGCACAACCGGTTTTGGGATCTGTGCTTGCCCAGAGAAGGAACATCTCACGGTGCGCATCCTCGGCAGAGCCTGTTCCCGAAAAGGCAAACGTCCGGCTCCTTGTCCCACACGGAAGGTGGCAGCCCTGAAAGCTGTTGCTCGTCTTCACCTTCCCCCTGCAGCCTATTCACAGGCAAACCGCACTGGGAATCTCTACTTTCCCAAAGACGCAATCTCTCACGGTGCGCATCCTCAGCAGAGCCTGTTCCCGAAAAGGCAAACGTCCGGCTCCTTGTCCCACACGGAAGGTGGCAGCCCTGAAAGCTGTTGCTGGTCTTCACCTTCCCCCTGCAGCCTATTCACAGGCACAACCGCACTGGGAATCTCTGCTTTCCCAAAGACGCATTCTCTCACGGTGCGCATCGTCGGCAGAGCCTGTTCCCGAAAAGGCAAACGTCCGGCTCCTTGTCCCACACGGAAGGTGGCAGCCCTGAAAGCTCTTGCTGGTCTTCACCTTCCCCCTGCAGCCTATTCACAGGCAAAACCGCACTGGGAATCTCTGCTTTCCCAAAGATGCAATCTCTCACGGTGCGCATCCTCGGCAGAGCCTGTTCCCGAAAAGGCAAACGTCCGGCTCCTTGTCCCACACGGAAGGTGGCAGCCCTGAAAGCTCTTGCTGGTCTTCACCTTCCCCCTGCAGCCTATTCACAGGCACAGCAGGTATTGGGATCTGTGCTTGCCCAGAGAAGGAACATCTCACGGTGCGCATCCTCGGCAGAGCCTGTTCCCGAAAAGGCAAACGTCCGGCTCCTTGTCCCACACGGAAGGTGGCAGCCCGGAAAGCTCTTGCTGGTCTTCACCTTCCCCCTGCAGCCTATTCACAGGCACAACAGGTTTTGGGATCTGTGCTTGCCCAGAGAAGGAACATCTCACGGTGCGCATCCTCGGCAGAGCCTGTTCCCGAAAAGGCAAACGTCCGGCTCCTTGTCCCACACAGAAGGTGGCAGCCCTGAAAGCTCTTGCTGGTCTTCACCTTCCCCCTACAGCCTATTCACAGGCACAACAGCTTTTGGGATCTGTGCTTGCCCAGAGAAGGAACATCTCACGGTGCGCATCCTCGGCAGAGCCTGTTCCCGAAAAGGCAAACGTCCGGCTCCTTGTCCCACACGGAAGGTGGCAGCCCTGAAAGCTGTTGCTGGTCTTCACCTTCCCCCTGCAGCCTATTCACAGGCACAACAGGTTTGGGGATCTGTGCTTGCCCAGAGAAGGAACATCTCACGGTGCGCATCCTCGGCAGAGCCTGTTCCCGAAAAGGCAAACGTCCGGCTCCTTGTCCCACACGGAAGGGGGCAGCCCTGAAAGCTGTTGCTGGTCTTCACCTTCCCCCTGCAGCCTATTCACAGGCAAACCGCGCTTGGAATCTCTACTTTCCCAAAGACGCAATCTCTCACGGTGCGCATCCTCGGCAGAGCCTGTTCCCGAAAAGGCAAACGTCCGGCTCCTTGTCCCACACGGAAGGTGGCAGCCCTGAAAGCTTTTGCTCGTCTTCACCTTCCCCCTGCAGCCTATTCACAGGCACAACAGGTTTTGGGATCTCTGCTTTCCCAAAGACGCAATCTCTCACGGTGCGCATCCTCGGCAGAGCCTGTTCCCGAAAAGGCAAACGTCCGGCTCCTTGTCCCACACGGAAGGGGGCAGCCCGGAAAGCTGTTGCTGGTCTTCACCTTCCCCCTGCAGCCTAGTCACAGGCACAACAGGTTTGGGGATCTGTGCTTGCCCAGAGAAGGAACATCTCACGGTGCGCATCCTCGGCAGAGCCTGTTCCCGAAAAGGCAAACGTCCGGCTCCTTGTCCCACACGGAAGGTGGCAGCCCTGAAAGCTCTTGCTGGTCTTCACCTTCCCCCTGCAGCCTATTCACAGGCACAACCGCACTGGGAATCTCTGCTTTCCCAAAGACGCAATCTCTCACGGTGCGCATCCTCGGCAGAGCCTGTTCCCGAAAAGGCAAACGTCCGGCTCCTTGTCCCACACGGAAGGGGACAGCCCTGAAAGCTCTTGCTGGTCTTCACCTTCCCCCTGCAGCCTATTCACAGGCACAACCGCACTGGGAATCTCTGCTTTCCCAAAGACGCAATCTCTCACGGTGCGCATCGTCGGCAGAGCCTGTTCCCGAAAAGGCAAACGTCCGGCTCCTGGTCCCACACGGAAGGTGGCAGCCCTGAAAGCTGTTGCTGGTCTCCACCTTCCCCGTACAGCCTATTCACAGGCACAACAGGTTTTGGGATCTGTGCTTGCCCAGAGAAGGAACATCTCACGGTGCGCATCCTCGGCAGAGCCTGTTCCCGAAAAGGCAAACGTCCGGCTCCTTGTCCCACACTGAAGGTGGCAGCCCTGAAAGCTCTTGCTGGTCTTCACCTTCCCCCTACAGCCTATTCACAGGCACAACAGGTTTTGGGATCTGTGCTTGCCCAGAGAAGGAACATCTCACGGTGCGCATCCTCGGCAGAGCCTGTTCCCGAAAAGGCAAACGTCCGGCTCCTTGTCCCACACGGAAGGTGGCAGCCCTGAAAGCTCTTGCTGGTCTTCACCTTCCCCCTGCAGCCTATTCACAGGCACAACCGGTTTTGGGATCTGTGCTTGCCCAGAGAAGGAACATCTCACGGTGCGCATCCTCGGCAGAGCCTGTTCCCGAAAAGGCAAACGTCCGGCTCCTTGTCCCACACGGAAGGTGGCAGCCCTGAAAGCTCTTGCTGGTCTTCACCTTCCCCCTGCAGCCTATTCACAGGCACAACCGCACTGGGAATCTCTACTTTCCCAAAGACGCAATCTCTCACGGTGCGCATCCTCAGCAGAGCCTGTTCCCGAAAAGGCAAACGTCCGGCTCCTTGTCCCACACGGAAGGTGGCAGCCCTGAAAGCTGTTGCTGGTCTTCACCTTCCCCCTGCAGCCTATTCACAGGCACAACCGCACTGGGAATCTCTGCTTTCCCAAAGACGCATTCTCTCACGGTGCGCATCGTCGGCAGAGCCTGTTCCCGAAAAGGCAAACGTCCGGCTCCTTGTCCCACACGGAAGGTGGCAGCCCTGAAAGCTCTTGCTGGTCTTCACCTTCCCCCTGCAGCCTATTCACAGGCAAAACCGCACTGGGAATCTCTGCTTTCCCAAAGATGCAATCTCTCACGGTGCGCATCCTCGGCAGAGCCTGTTCCCGAAAAGGCAAACGTCCGGCTCCTTGTCCCACACGGAAGGTGGCAGCCCTGAAAGCTCTTGCTGGTTTTCACCTTCCCCGTGCAGCCTATTCACAGGCACAACAGGTTTTGGGATCTGTGCTTGCCCAGAGAAGGAACATCTCACGGTGCGCATCCTCGGCAGAGCCTGTTCCCGAAAAGGCAAACGTCCGGCTCCTTGTCCCACACGGAAGGTGGCAGCCCGGAAAGCTCTTGCTGGTCTTCACCTTCCCCCTGCAGCCTATTCACAGGCACAGCAGGTATTGGGATCTGTGCTTGCCCAGAGAAGGAACATCTCACGGTGCGCATCCTCGGCAGAGCCTGTTCCCGAAAAGGCAAACGTCCGGCTCCTTGTCCCACACGGAAGGTGGCAGCCCGGAAAGCTCTTGCTGGTCTTCACCTTCCCCCTGCAGCCTATTCACAGGCACAACAGGTTTTGGGATCTGTGCTTGCCCAGAGAAGGAACATCTCACGGTGCGCATCCTCGGCAGAGCCTGTTCCTGAAAAGGCAAACGTCCGGCTCCTTGTCCCACACAGAAGGTGGCAGCCCTGAAAGCTCTTGCTGGTCTTCACCTTCCCCCTACAGCCTATTCACAGGCACAACAGCTTTTGGGATCTGTGCTTGCCCAGAGAAGGAACATCTCACGGTGCGCATCCTCGGCAGAGCCTGTTCCCGAAAAGGCAAACGTCCGGCTCCTTGTCCCACACGGAAGGTGGCAGCCCTGAAAGCTGTTGCTGGTCTTCACATTCCCCCTGCAGCCTATTCACAGGCACAACAGGTTTGGGGATCTGTGCTTGCCCACAGAAGGAACATCTCACGGTGCGCATCCTCGGCAGAGCCTGTTCCCGAAAAGGCAAACGTCCGGCTCCTTGTCCCACACGGAAGGGGGCAGCCCTGAAAGCTGTTGCTGGTCTTCACCTTCCCCCTGCAGCCTATTCACAGGCAAACCGTGCTTGGAATCTCTACTTTCCCAAAGACGCAATCTCTCACGGTGCGCATCCTCGGCAGAGCCTGTTCCCGAAAAGGCAAACGTCCGGCTCCTTGTCCCACACGGAAGGTGGCAGCCCTGAAAGCTTTTGCTCGTCTTCACCTTCCCCCTGCAGCCTATTCACAGGCACAACAGGTTTTGGGATCTCTGCTTTCCCAAAGACGCAATCTCTCACGGTGCGCATCCTCGGCAGAGCCTGTTCCCGAAAAGGCAAACGTCCGGCTCCTTGTCCCACACGGAAGGGGGCAGCCCTGAAAGCTGTTGCTGGTCTTCACCTTCCCCGTGCAGCCTAGTCACAGGCACAACAGGTTTGGGGATCTGTGCTTGCCCAGAGAAGGAACATCTCACGGTGCGCGTCCTCGGCAGAGCCTGTTCCCGAAAAGGCAAACGTCCGGCTCCTTGTCCCACACGGAAGGTGGCAGCCCTGAAAGCTCTTGCTGGTCTTCACCTTCCCCCTACAGCCTATTCACAGGCACAACAGCTTTTGGGATCTGTGCTTGCCCAGAGAAGGAACATCTCACGGTGCGCATCCTCGGCAGAGCCTGTTCCCGAAAAGGCAAACCTCCGGCTCCTTGTCCCACACGGAAGGTGGCAGCCCTGAAAGCTGTTGCTGGTCTTCACCTTCCCCCTGCAGCCTATTCACAGGCACAACAGGTATTGGGATCTGTGCTTGCCCAGAGAAGGAACATCTCACGGTGCGCATCCTCGGCAGAGCCTGTTCCCGAAAAGGGAAACGTCCGGCTCCTTGTCCCACACGGAAGGTGGCAGCCCTGAAAGCTCTTGCTGGTCTTCACCTTCCCCCTACAGCCTATTCACAGGCACAACAGCTTTTGGGATCTGTGCTTGCCCAGAGAAGGAACATCTCACGGTGCGCATCCTCGGCAGAGCCTGTTCCCGAAAAGGCAAACGTCCGGCTCCTTGTCCCACACGGAAGGGGGCAGCCCTGAAAGCTCTTGCTGGTCTTCACCTTCCCCCTGCAGGCTATTCACAGGCAAAACCGCACTGGGAATCTCTGCTTTCCCAAAGACGCAATCTCTCACGGTGCGCATCGTCGGCAGAGCCTGTTCCCGAAAAGGCAAACGTCCGGCTCCTTGTCCCACACGGAAGGGGGCAGCCCTGAAAGCTGTTGCTGGTCTTCACCTTCCCCGTGCAGCCTATTCACAGGCACAACAGGTTTTGGGATCTGTGCTTGCCCAGAGAAGGAACATCTCACGGTGCGCATCCTCGGCAGAGCCTGTTCCCGAAAAGGCAAACGTCCGGCTCCTGGTCCCACACGGAAGGTGGCAGCCCTGAAAGCTCTTGCTGGTCTTCACCTTCCCCCTGCAGCCTATTCACAGGCACAACAGGTTGTGGGATCTGTGCTTGCCCAGAGAAGGAACATCTCACGGTGCGCATCCTCGGCAGAGCCTGTTCCCGAAAAGGGAAACGTCCGGCTCCTTGTCCCACACGGAAGGTGGCAGCCCTGAAAGCTCTTGCTGGTCTTCACCTTCACCCTGCAGCCTATTCACAGGCACAACCGCACTGGGAATCTTCTGCTTTCCCAAAGACGCATTCTCTCACGGTGCGCATCGTCGGCAGAGCCTGTTCCCGAAAAGGCAAACGTCCAGCTCCTTGTCCCACACGGAAGGGGGCAGCCCTGAAAGCTCTTGCTGGTCTTCACCTTCCCCCTGCAGGCTATTCACAGGCAAAACCGCACTGGGAATCTCTGCTTTCCCAAAGACGCAATCTCTCACGGTGCGCATCCTCGGCAGAGCCTGTTCCCGAAAAGGCAAACGTCCGGCTCCTGGTCCCACACGGAAGGTGGCAGCCCTGAAAGCTCTTGCTGGTCTTCACCTTCCCCCTGCAGCCTATTCACAGGCACAACAGGTTTTGGGATCTGTGCTTGCCCAGAGAAGGAACATCTCACGGTGCGCATCCTCGGCAGAGCCTGTTCCCGAAAAGGCAAAAGTCCGGCTCCTTGTCCCACACGGAAGAGGGCAGCCCTGAAAGCTCTTGCTGGTCTTCACCTTCCCCCTACAGGCTATTCACAGGCACAACAGCTTTTGGGATCTGTGCTTGCCCAGAGAAGGAACATCTCACGGTGCGCATCCTCGGCAGAGCCTGTTCCCGAAAAGGCAAACGTCCGGCTCCTTGTCCCACACGGAAGGTGGCAGCCCTGAAAGCTGTTGCTGGTCTTCACCTTCCCCCTGCAGCCTATTCACAGGCACAACAGGTATTGGGATCTGTGCTTGCCCAGAGAAGGAACATCTCACGGTGCGCATCCTCGGCAGAGCCTGTTCCCGAAAAGGCAAACATCCGGCTCCTTGTCCCACACGGAAGGGGGCAGCCCTGAAAGCTGGTGCTGGTCTTCACCTTCCCCCTGCAGCCTATTCACAGGCAAACCGCACTGGGAATCTCTGCTTTCCCAAAGACGCATTCTCTCACGGTGCGCATCGTCGGCAGAGCCTGTTCCCGAAAAGGCAAACGTCCAGCTCCTTGTCCCACACGGAAGGTGGCAGCCCTGAAAGCTCTTGCTGGTCTTCACCTTCCCCCTGCAGCCTATTCACAGGCAAAACCGCACTGGGAATCTCTGCTTTCCCAAAGACGCAATCTCTCACGGTGCGCATCCTCGGCAGAGCCTGTTCCCGAAAAGGCAAACGTCCGGCTCCTTGTCCCACACGGAAGGTGGCAGCCCTGAAAGCTCTTGCTGGTCTTCACCTTCCCCCTGCAGCCTATTCACAGGCACAACCGGTTTTGGGATCTGTGCTTGCCCAGAGAAGGAACATCTCACGGTGCGCATCCTCGGCAGAGCCTGTTCCCGAAAAGGGAAACGTCCGGCTCCTTGTCCCACACGGAAGGTGGCAGCCCTGAAAGCTCTTGCTGGTCTTCACCTTCACCCTGCAGCCTATTCACAGGCACAACCGCACTGGGAATCTTCTGCTTTCCCAAAGACGCATTCTCTCACGGTGCGCATCGTCGGCAGAGCCTGTTCCCGAAAAGGCAAACGTCCGGCTCCTTGTCCCACACGGAAGGGGGCAGCCCTGAAAGCTCTTGCTGGTCTTCACCTTCCCCCTGCAGGCTATTCACAGGCAAAACCGCACTGGGAATCTCTGCTTTCCCAAAGACGCAATCTCTCACGGTGCGCATCGTCGGCAGAGCCTGTTCCCGAAAAGGCAAACGTCCGGCTCCTTGTCCCACACGGAAGGGGGCAGCCCTGAAAGCTGTTGCTGGTCTTCACCTTCCCCGTGCAGCCTATTCACAGGCACAACAGGTTTTGGGATCTGTGCTTGCCCAGAGAAGGAACATCTCACGGTGCGCATCCTCGGCAGAGCCTGTTCCCGAAAAGGCAAACGTCCGGCTCCTGGTCCCACACGGAAGGTGGCAGCCCTGAAAGCTCTTGCTGGTCTTCACCTTCCCCCTGCAGCCTATTCACAGGCACAACAGGTTTTGGGATCTGTGCTTGCCCAGAGAAGGAACATCTCACGGTGCGCATCCTCGGCAGAGCCTGTTCCCGAAAAGGCAAAAGTCCGGCTCCTTGTCCCACACGGAAGAGGGCAGCCCTGAAAGCTCTTGCTGGTCTTCACCTTCCCCCTACAGGCTATTCACAGGCACAACAGCTTTTGGGATCTGTGCTTGCCCAGAGAAGGAACATCTCACGGTGCGCATCCTCGGCAGAGCCTGTTCCCGAAAAGGCAAACGTCCGGCTCCTTGTCCCACACGGAAGGGGGCAGCCCTGAAAGCTCTTGCTGGTCTTCACCTTCCCCCTGCAGCCTATTCACAGGCACAACAGGTATTGGGATCTGTGCTTGCCCAGAGAAGGAACATCTCACGGTGCGCATCCTCGGCAGAGCCTGTTCCCGAAAAGGCAAACATCCGGCTCCTTGTCCCACACGGAAGGGGGCAGCCCTGAAAGCTGTTGCTGGTCTTCACCTTCCCCGTGCAGCCTAGTCACAGGCACAACAGGTTTGGGGATCTGTGCTTGCCCAGAGAAGGAACATCTCACGGTGCGCATCCTCGGCAGAGCCTGTTCCCGAAAAGGCAAACGTCCGGCTCCTTGTCCCACACGGAAGGGGGCAGCCCTGAAAGCTCTTGCTGGTCTTCACCTTCCCCCTGCAGCCTATTCACAGGCACAACAGGTTTGGGGATCTGTGCTTGCCCAGAGAAGGAACATCTCACGGTGCGCATCCTCGGCAGAGCCTGTTCCCGAAAAGGCAAACGTCCGGCTCCTTGTCCCACACGGAAGGTAGCAGCCTTGAAAGCTGGTGCTGGTCTTCACCTTCCCCGTGCAGCCTATTCACAGGCACAACAGGTTGTGGGATCTGTGCTTGCCCAGAGAAGGAACATCTCACGGTGCGCATCCTCGGCAGAGCCTGTTCCCGAAAAGGCAAACGTCCGGCTCCTTGTCCCACACGGAAGGTGGCAGCCCTGAAAGCTCTTGCTGGTCTTCACCTTCCCCCTGCAGCCTATTCACAGGCACAACCGCACTGGGAATCTCTGCTTTCCCAAAGACGCATTCTCTCACAGTGCGCATCGTCGGCAGAGCCTGTTCCCGAAAAGGCAAACGTCCGGCTCCTTGTCCCACACGGAAGGTGGCAGCCCTGAAAGCTCTTGCTGGTCTTCACCTTCCCCCTGCAGCCTATTCACAGGCAAAACCGCACTGGGAATCTCTGCTTTCCCAAAGACGCAATCTCTCACGGTGCGCATCCTCGGCAGAGCCTGTTCCCGAAAAGGCAAACGTCCGGCTCCTTGTCCCACACAGAAGGTGGCAGCCCTGAAACCTCTTGCTGGTCTTCACCTTCCCCGTGCAGCCTATTCACAGGCACAACAGGTTTTGGGATCTGTGCTTGCCCAGAGAAGGAACATCTCACGGTGCGCATCCTCGGCAGAGCCTGTTCCCGAAAAGGCAAACGTCCGGCTCCTTGTCCCACACGGAAGGTGGCAGCCCTGAAAGCTCTTGCTGGTCTTCACCTTCCCCGTGCAGCCTATTCACAGGCACAACAGGTTGTGGGATCTGTGCTTGCCCAGAGAAGGAACATCTCACGGTGCGCATCCTCGGCAGAGCCTGTTCCCGAAAAGGCAAACGTCCGGCTCCTTGTCCCACACGGAAGGGGGCAGCCCTGAAAGCTGTTGCTGGTCTTCACCTTCCCCGTGCAGCCTAGTCACAGGCACAACAGGTTTGGGGATCTGTGCTTGCCCAGAGAAGGAACATCTCACGGTGCGCATCCTCGGCAGAGCCTGTTCCCGAAAAGGCAAACGTCCGGCTCCTTGTCCCACACGGAAGGTGGCAGCCCTGAAAGCTGTTGCTGGTCTTCACCTTCCCCCTGCAGCCTATTCACAGGCACAACAGGTTGTGGGATCTGTGCTTGCCCAGAGAAGGAACATCTCACGGTGCGCATCCTCGGCAGAGCCTGTTCCCGAAAAGGCAAACGTCCGGCTCCTTGTCCCACACGGAAGGTGGCAGCCCTGAAAGCTGTTGCTGGTCTTCACCTTCCCCCTGCAGCCTATTCACAGGCACAACCGCACTGGGAATCTCTGCTTTCCCAAAGACGCAATCTCTCACGGTGCGCATCCTCGGCAGAGCCTGTTCCCGAAAAGGCAAACGTCCGGCTCCTTGTCCCACACGGAAGGTGGCAGCCCTGAAAGCTGTTGCTGGTCTTCACCTTCACCCTGCAGCCTATTCACAGGCACAACAGGTTGTGGGATCTGTGCTTGCCCAGAGAAGGAACATCTCACGGTGCGCATCCTCGGCAGAGCCTGTTCCCGAAAAGGCAGACGTCCGGCTCCTTGTCCCACACGGAAGGTGGCAGCCCGGAAAGCTCTTGCTGGTCTTCACCTTCCCCCTGCAGCCTATTCACAGGCACAACAGGTTGTGGGATCTGTGCTTGCCCACAGAAGGAACATCTCACGGTGCGCATCCTCGGCAGAGCCTGTTCCCGAAAAGGCAAACGTCCGGCTCCTTGTCCCACACGGAAGGTGGCAGCCCTGAAAGCTCTTGCTGGTCTTCACCTTCCCCCTGCAGCCTATTCACAGGCAAAACCGCACTGGGAATCTCTGCTTTCCCAAAGATGCAATCTCTCACGGTGCGCATCCTCGGCAGAGCCTGTTCCCGAAAAGTCAAACGTCCGGCTCCTTGTCCCACACGGAAGGTGGCAGCCCGGAAAGCTGTTGCTGGTCTTCACCTTCCCCGTGCAGCCTATTCACAGGCACAACAGGTTTTGGGATCTGTGCTTGCCCAGAGAAGGAACATCTCACGGTGCGCATCCTCGGCAGAGCCTGTTCCCGAAAAGGCAAACGTCCGGCTCCTTGTCCCACACGGAAGGTGGCAGCCCTGAAAGCTGTTGCTGGTCTTCACCTTCCCCCTGCAGCCTATTCACAGGCACAGCAGGTATTGGGATCTGTGCTTGCCCAGAGAAGGAACATCTCACGGTGCGCATCCTCGGCAGAGCCTGTTCCCGAAAAGGCAAACGTCCGGCTCCTTGTCCCACACGGAAGGTGGCAGCCCGGAAAGCTCTTGCTGGTCTTCACCTTCCCCCTGCAGCCTATTCACAGGCACAACAGGTTTTGGGATCTGTGCTTGCCCAGAGAAGGAACATCTCACGGTGCGCATCCTCGGCAGAGCCTGTTCCCGAAAAGGCAAACGTCCGGCTCCTTGTCCCACACAGAAGGTGGCAGCCCTGAAAGCTCTTGCTGGTCTTCACCTTCCCCCTACAGCCTATTCACAGGCACAACAGCTTTTGGGATCTGTGCTTGCCCAGAGAAGGAACATCTCACGGTGCGCATCCTCGGCAGAGCCTGTTCCCGAAAAGGCAAACGTCCGGCTCCTTGTCCCACACGGAAGGTGGCAGCCCTGAAAGCTGTTGCTGGTCTTCACATTCCCCCTGCAGCCTATTCACAGGCACAACAGGTTGTGGGATCTGTGGTTGCCCACAGAAGGAACATCTCACGGTGCGCATCGTCGGCAGAGCCTGTTCCCGAAAAGGCAAACGTCCGGCTCCTTGTCCCACACGGAAGGGGGCAGCCCGGAAAGCTGTTGCTGGTCTTCACCTTCCCCCTGCAGCCTATTCACAGGCAAACCGCGCTTGGAATCTCTACTTTCCCAAAGACGCAATCTCTCACGGTGCGCATCCTCGGCAGAGCCTGTTCCCGAAAAGGCAAACGTCCGGCTCCTTGTCCCACACGGAAGGTGGCAGCCCTGAAAGCTTTTGCTCGTCTTCACCTTCCCCCTGCAGCCTATTCACAGGCACAACAGGTTTTGGGATCTCTGCTTTCCCAAAGACGCAATCTCTCACGGTGCGCATCCTCGGCAGAGCCTGTTCCCGAAAAGGCAAACGTCCGGCTCCTTGTCCCACACGGAAGGGGGCAGCCCGGAAAGCTGTTGCTGGTCTTCACCTTCCCCGTGCAGCCTAGTCACAGGCACAACAGGTTTGGGGATCTGTGCTTGCCCAGAGAAGGAACATCTCACGGTGCGCGTCCTCGGCAGAGCCTGTTCCCGAAAAGGCAAACGTCCGGCTCCTTGTCCCACACGGAAGGTGGCAGCCCTGAAAGCTCTTGCTGGTCTTCACCTTCCCCCTACAGCCTATTCACAGGCACAACAGCTTTTGGGATCTGTGCTTGCCCAGAGAAGGAACATCTCACGGTGCGCATCCTTGTCAGAGCCTGTTCCCGAAAAGGCAAACGTCCGGCTCCTTGTCCCACACGGAAGGTGGCAGCCCTGAAAGCTGTTGCTGGTCTTCACCTTCCCCCTGCAGCCTATTCACAGGCACAACAGGTATTGGGATCTGTGCTTGCCCAGAGAAGGAACATCTCACGGTGCGCATCCTCGGCAGAGCCTGTTCCCGAAAAGGGAAACGTCCGGCTCCTTGTCCCACACGGAAGGTGGCAGCCCTGAAAGCTCTTGCTGGTCTTCACCTTCACCCTGCAGCCTATTCACAGGCACAACCGCACTGGGAATCTTCTGCTTTCCCAAAGACGCATTCTCTCACGGTGCGCATCGTCGGCAGAGCCTGTTCCCGAAAAGGCAAACGTCCGGCTCCTTGTCCCACACGGAAGGGGGCAGCCCTGAAAGCTCTTGCTGGTCTTCACCTTCCCCCTGCAGGCTATTCACAGGCAAAACCGCACTGGGAATCTCTGCTTTCCCAAAGACGCAATCTCTCACGGTGCGCATCGTCGGCAGAGCCTGTTCCCGAAAAGGCAAACGTCCGGCTCCTTGTCCCACACGGAAGGGGGCAGCCCTGAAAGCTGTTGCTGGTCTTCACCTTCCCCGTGCAGCCTATTCACAGGCACAACAGGTTTTGGGATCTGTGCTTGCCCAGAGAAGGAACATCTCACGGTGCGCATCCTCGGCAGAGCCTGTTCCCGAAAAGGCAAACGTCCGGCTCCTGGTCCCACACGGAAGGTGGCAGCCCTGAAAGCTCTTGCTGGTCTTCACCTTCCCCCTGCAGCCTATTCACAGGCACAACAGGTTTTGGGATCTGTGCTTGCCCAGAGAAGGAACATCTCACGGTGCGCATCCTCGGCAGAGCCTGTTCCCGAAAAGGCAAACGTCCGGCTCCTTGTCCCACACGGAAGGTGGCAGCCCGGAAAGCTGTTGCTGGTCTTCACCTTCCCCCTGCAGCCTATTCACAGGCAAACCGCACTGGGAATCTCTACTTTCCCAAAGACGCAATCTCTCACGGTGCGCATCCTCGGCAGAGCCTGTTCCCGAAAAGGCAAACGTCCGGCTCCTTGTCCCACACGGAAGGTGGCAGCCCTGAAAGCTCTTGCTGGTCTTCACCTTCCCCCTGCAGCCTATTCACAGGCACAACCGCACTGGGAATCTCTGCTTTCCCAAAGACGCATTCTCTCACGGTGCGCATCGTCGGCAGAGCCTGTTCCCGAAAATGCAAACGTCCGGCTCCTTGTCCCACACGGAAGGTGGCAGCCCTGAAAGCTCTTGCTGGTCTTCACCTTCCCCCTGCAGCCTATTCACAGGCAAAACCGCACTGGGAATCTCTGCTTTCCCAAAGACGCAATCTCTCACGGTGCGCATCCTCGGCAGAGCCTGTTCCCGAAAAGGCAAACGTCCGGCTCCTTGTCCCACACGGAAGGGGGCAGCCCTGAAAGCTCTTGCTGGTCTTCACCTTCCCCCTGCAGCCTAGTCACAGGCACAACAGGTTGTGGGATCTGTGCTTGCCCAGAGAAGGAACATCTCATGGTGCGCATCCTCGGCAGAGCCTGTTCCCGAAAAGGCAAACGTCCGGCTCCTGGTCCCACACGGAAGGTGGCAGCCCTGAAAGCTTTTGCTCGTCTTCACCTTCCCCCTGCAGCCTATTCACAGGCACAACAGGTTTTGGGATCTCTGCTTTCCCAAAGACGCAATCTCTCACGGTGCGCATCCTCGGCAGAGCCTGTTCCCGAAAAGGCAAACGTCCGGCTCCTTGTCCCACACGGAAGGGGGCAGCCCTGAAAGCTGTTGCTGGTCTTCACCTTCCCCGTGCAGCCTAGTCACAGGCACAACAGGTTTGGGGATCTGTGCTTGCCCAGAGAAGGAACATCTCACGGTGCGCATCCTCGGCAGAGCCTGTTCCCGAAAAGGCAAACGTCCGGCTCCTTGTCCCACACGGAAGGGGGCAGCCCTGAAAGCTCTTGCTGGTCTTCACCTTCCCCATGCAGCCTATTCACAGGCACAACAGGTTTGGGGATCTGTGCTTGCCCAGAGAAGGAACATCTCACGGTGCGCATCCTCGGCAGAGCCTGTTCCCGAAAAGGCAAACGTCCGGCTCCTTGTCCCACACGGAAGGTAGCAGCCTTGAAAGCTGGTGCTGGTCTTCACCTTCCCCGTGCAGCCTATTCACAGGCACAACAGGTTGTGGGATCTGTGCTTGCCCAGAGAAGGAACATCTCACGGTGCGCATCCTCGGCAGAGCCTGTTCCCGAAAAGGGAAACGTCCGGCTCCTTGTCCCACACGGAAGGTGGCAGCCCTGAAAGCTCTTGCTGGTCTTCACCTTCCCCCTGCAGCCTATTCACAGGCACAACCGCACTGGGAATCTCTGCTTTCCCAAAGACGCATTCTCTCACAGTGCGCATCGTCGGCAGAGCCTGTTCCCGAAAAGGCAAACGTCCGGCTCCTTGTCCCACACGGAAGGTGGCAGCCCTGAAAGCTCTTGCTGGTCTTCACCTTCCCCCTGCAGCCTATTCACAGGCAAAACCGCACTGGGAATCTCTGCTTTCCCAAAGACGCAATCTCTCACGGTGCGCATCCTCGGCAGAGCCTGTTCCCGAAAAGGCAAACGTCCGGCTCCTTGTCCCACACGGAAGGTGGCAGCCCTGAAAGCTCTTGCTGGTCTTCACCTTCCCCCTGCAGCCTAGTCACAGGCACAACAGGTTTTGGGATCTGTGCTTGCCCAGAGAAGGAACATCTCACGGTGTGCATCCTCGGCAGAGCCTGTTCCCGAAAAGGCAAACGTCCGGCTCCTTGTCCCACACGGAAGGTGGCAGCCCTGAAAGCTGTTGCTGGTCTTCACCTTCCCCGTGCAGCCTATTCACAGGCACAACAGGTTGTGGGATCTGTGCTTGCCCAGAGAAGGAACATCTCACGGTGCGCATCCTCGGCAGAGCCTGTTCCCGAAAAGGCAAACGTCCGGCTCCTTGTCCCACACGGAAGGGGGCAGCCCTGAAAGCTGTTGCTGGTCTTCACCTTCCCCGTGCAGCCTAGTCACAGGCACAACAGGTTTGGGGATCTGTGCTTGCCCAGAGAAGGAACATCTCACGGTGCGCATCCTCGGCAGAGCCTGTTCCCGAAAAGGCAAACGTCCGGCTCCTTGTCCCACACGGAAGGTGGCAGCCCTGAAAGCTCTTGCTGGTCTTCACCTTCCCCCTGCAGCCTATTCACAGGCACAACAGGTTGTGGGATCTGTGCTTGCCCAGAGAAGGAACATCTCACGGTGCGCATCCTCGGCAGAGCCTGTTCCCGAAAAGGCAAACGTCCGGCTCCTTGTCCCACACGGAAGGTGGCAGCCCTGAAAGCTCTTGCTGGTCTTCACCTTCCCCCTGCAGCCTAGTCACAGGCACAACCGCACTGGGAATCTCTGCTTTCCCAAAGACGCAATCTCTCACGGTGCGCATCCTCGGCAGAGCCTGTTCCCGAAAAGGCAAACGTCCGGCTCCTTGTCCCACACGGAAGGTGGCAGCCCTGAAAGCTGTTGCTGGTCTTCACCTTCCCCGTGCAGCCTATTCACAGGCACAACAGGTTGTGGGATCTGTGCTTGCCCAGAGAAGGAACATCTCACGGTGCGCATCCTCGGCAGAGCCTGTTCCCGAAAAGGCAGACGTCCGGCTCCTTGTCCCACACGGAAGGGGGCAGCCCTGAAAGCTCTTGCTGGTCTTCACCTTCCCCCTGCAGCCTATTCACAGGCACAACAGGTTGTGGGATCTGTGCTTGCCCAGAGAAGGAACATCTCACGGTGCGCATCCTCGGCAGAGCCTGTTCCCGAAAAGGCAAACGTCCGGCTCCTTGTCCCACACGGAAGGTGGCAGCCCGGAAAGCTCTTGCTGGTCTTCACCTTCCCCCTGCAGCCTAGTCACAGGCACCACCGCACTGGGAATCTCTGCTTTCCCAAAGACGCAATCTCTCACGGTGCGCATCCTCAGCAGAGACTGTTCCCGAAAAGGCAAACGTCCGGCTCCTTGTCCCACACGGAAGGTGGCAGCCCGGAAAGCTGTTGCTGGTCTCCGCCTTCCCCGTGCAGCCTATTCACAGGCACAACAGGTTTTGGGATCTGTGCTTGCCCAGAGAAGGAACATCTCACGGTGCGCATCCTCGGCAGAGCCTGTTCCCGAAAAGGCAAACGTCCGGCTCCTTGTCCCACACGGAAGGTTGCAGCCCGGAAAGCTCTTGCTGGTCTTCACCTTCCCCCTACAGCCTATTCACAGGCACAACAGCTTTTGGGATCTGTGCTTGCCCAGAGAAGGAACATCTCACGGTGCGCATCCTCGGCAGAGCCTGTTCCCGAAAAGGCAAACGTCCGGCTCCTTGTCCCACACGGAAGGGGGCAGCCCTGAAAGCTCTTGCTGGTCTTCACCTTCCCCCTGCAGCCTATTCACAGGCACAACCGCACTGGGAGTCTCTACTTTCCCAAAGACGCAATCTCTCACGTTGCGCATCCTCGGCAGAGCCTGTTCCCGAAAAGGCAAACGTCCGGCTCCTTGTCCCACACGGAAGGGGACAGCCCTGAAAGCTGTTGCTGGTCTTCACCTTCCCCCTGCAGCCTAGTCACAGGCACAACAGGTTGTGGGATCTGTGCTTGCCCAGAGAAGGAACATCTCACGGTGCGCATCCTCGGCAGAGCCTGTTCCCGAAAAGTCAAACGTCCGGCTCCTTGTCCCACACGGAAGGGGGCAGCCCTGAAAGCTCTTGCTGGTCTTCACCTTCCCCCTGCAGCCTATTCACAGGCACAACAGGTTGTGGGATCTGTGCTTGCCCAGAGAAGGAACACCTCACGGTGCGCATCCTCGGCAGAGCCTGTTCCCGAAAAGGCAAACGTCCGGCTCCTTGTCCCACACGGAAGGTGGCAGCCCGGAAAGCTCTTGCTGGTCTTCCCCTTCCCCCTGCAGCCTAGTCACAGGCACAACCGCACTGGGAATCTCTGCTTTCCCAAAGACGCAATCTCTCACGGTGCGCATCCTCGGCAGAGCCTGTTCCCGAAAAGGCAAACGTCCGGCTCCTTGTCCCACACGGAAGGGGGCAGCCCTGAAAGTTCTTGCTGGTCTTCACCTTCCCCCTGCAGCCTATTCACAGGCAAAACCGCACTGGGAATCTCTGCTTTCCCAAAGACGCAATCTCTCACGGTGCGCATCCTCGGCAGAGCCTGTTCCCGAAAAGGCAAACGTCCGGCTCCTTGTCCCACACGGAAGGTGGCAGCCCTGAAAGCTCTTGCTGGTCTTCACCTTCCCCCTGCAGCCTATTCACAGGCACAACAGGTTGTGGGATCTGTGCTTGCCCAGAGAAGGAACATCTCACGGTGCGCATCCTCGGCAGAGCCTGTTCCCGAAAAGGCAAACGTCCGGCTCCTTGTCCCACACGGAAGGGGGCAGCCCTGAAAGCTCTTGCTGGTCTTCACCTTCCCCCTGCAGCCTAGTCACAGGCACAACAGGTTTGGGGTTCTGTGCTTGCCCAGAGAAGGAACATCTCACGGTGCGCATCCTCGGCAGAGCCTGTTCCCGAAAAGGCAAACGTCCGGCTCCTTGTCCCACACGGAAGGTGGCAGCCCTGAAAGCTGTTGCTGGTCTTCACCTTCCCCCTGCAGCCTATTCACAGGCACAACAGGTTGTGGGATCTGTGCTTGCCCAGAGAAGGAACATCTCACGGTGCGCATCCTCGGCAGAGCCTGTTCCCGAAAAGGCAAACGTCCGGCTCCTTGTCCCACACGGAAGGTGGCAGCCCTGAAAGCTCTTGCTGGTCTTCACCTTCCCCCTGCAGCCTAGTCACAGGCACAACCGCACTGGGAATCTCTGCTTTCCCAAAGACGCAATCTCTCACGGTGCGCATCCTCGGCAGAGCCTGTTCCCGAAAAGGCAAACGTCCGGCTCCTTGTCCCACACGGAAGGGGGCAGCCCTGAAAGATGTTGCTGGTCTTCACCTTCCCCCTGCAGCCTATTCACAGGCACAACCGCACTGGGAATCTCTGCTTTCCCAAAGACGCATTCTCTCACGGTGCGCATCGTCGGCAGAGCCTGTTCCCGAAAAGGCAAACGTCCGGCTCCTTGTCCCACACGGAAGGTGGCAGCCCTGAAAGCTCTTGCTGGTCTTCACCTTCCCCCTGCAGCCTATTCACAGGCACAACAGGTTGTGGGATCTGTGCTTGCCCACAGAAGGAACATCTCACGGTGCGCATCCTCGGCAGAGCCTGTTCCCGAAAAGGCAAACGTCCGGCTCCTTGTCCCACACGGAAGGTGGCAGCCCTGAAAGCTCTTGCTGGTCTTCACCTTCCCCCTGCAGCATAGTCACAGGCACAACAGGTTGTGGGATCTGTGCTTGCCCAGAGAAGGAACATCTCACGGTGCGCATCCTCGGCAGAGCCTGTTCCCGAAAAGGCAGACGTCCGGCTCCTTGTCCCACACGGAAGGTGGCAGCCCTGAAAGCTGTTGCTGGTCTTCACCTTCCCCCTGCAGCCTATTCACAGGCACAACAGGTTGTGGGATCTGTGGTTGCCCACAGAAGGAACATCTCACGGTGCGCATCGTCGGCAGAGCCTGTTCCCGAAAAGGCAAACGTCCGGCTCCTTGTCCCACACGGAAGGTGGCAGCCCTGAAAGCTCTTGCTGGTCTTCACCTTCCCCCTGCAGCCTAGTCACAGGCACCACCGCACTGGGAATCTCTGCTTTCCCAAAGACGCAATCTCTCACGGTGCGCATCCTCAGCAGAGACTGTTCCCGAAAAGGCAAACGTCCGGCTCCTTGTCCCACACGGAAGGTGGCAGCCCTGAAAGCTGTTGCTGGTCTCCGCCTTCCCCGTGCAGCCTATTCACAGGCACAACAGGTTTTGGGATCTGTGCTTGCCCAGAGAAGGAACATCTCACGGTGCGCATCCTCGGCAGAGCCTGTTCCCGAAAAGGCAAACGTCCGGCTCCTTGTCCCACACGGAAGGGGGCAGCCCTGAAAGCTCTTGCTGGTCTTCACCTTCCCCCTACAGCCTATTCACAGGCACAACAGGTTGTGGGATCTGTGCTTGCCCAGAGAAGGAACATCTCACGGTGCGCATCCTCGGCAGAGCCTGTTCCCGAAAAGGCAAACGTCCGGCTCCTGGTCCCACACGGAAGGGGGCAGCCCTGAAAGCTCTTGCTGGTCTTCACCTTCCCCCTGCAGCCTATTCACAGGCACAACAGGTTTGGGGATCTGTGCTTGCCCAGAGAAGGAACATCTCACGGTGCGCATCCTCGGCAGAGCCTCTTCCCGAAAAGGCAAACGTCCGGCTCCTTGTCCCACACGGAAGGTGGCAGCCCTGAAAGCTCTTGCTGGTCTTCACCTTCCCCCTGCAGCCTATTCAAAGGCAAACCGCACTGGGAGTCTCTACTTTCCCAAAGACGCAATCTCTCACGGTGCGCATCCTCGGCAGAGCCTGTTCCCGAAAAGGCAAACATCCGGCTCCTTGTCCCACACGGAAGGGGACAGCCCTGAAAGCTCTTGCTGGTCTTCACCTTCCCCCTGCAGCCTAGTCACAGGCACAACAGGTTGTGGGATCTGTGCTTGCCCAGAGAAGGAACATCTCACGGTGCGCATCCTCGGCAGAGCCTGTTCCCGAAAAGGCAAACGTCCGGCTCCTTGTCCCACACGGAAGGTGGCAGCCCTGAAAGCTCTTGCTGGTCTTCACCTTCCCCCTGCAGCCTATTCACAGGCACAACAGGTTGTGGGATCTGTGCTTGCCCAGAGAAGGAACATCTCACGGTGCGCATCCTCGGCAGAGCCTGTTCCCGAAAAGGCAGACGTCCGGCTCCTTGTCCCACACGGAAGGTGGCAGCCCTGAAAGCTGTTGCTGGTCTTCACCTTCCCCCTGCAGCCTATTCACAGGCACAACAGGTTGTGGGATCTGTGCTTGCCCACAGAAGGAACATCTCACGGTGCGCATCCTCGGCAGAGCCTGTTCCCGAAAAGGCAAACGTCCGGCTCCTTGTCCCACACGGAAGGTGGCAGCCCTGAAAGCTCTTGCTGGTCTTCACCTTCCCCCTGCAGCCTAGTCACAGGCACCACCGCACTGGGAATCTCTGCTTTCCCAAAGACGCAATCTCTCACGGTGCGCATCCTCAGCAGAGACTGTTCCCGAAAAGGCAAACGTCCGGCTCCTTGTCCCACACGGAAGGTGGCAGCCCTGAAAGCTGTTGCTGGTCTCCGCCTTCCCCGTGCAGCCTATTCACAGGCACAACAGGTTTTGGGATCTGTGCTTGCCCAGAGAAGGAACATCTCACGGTGCGCATCCTCGGCAGAGCCTGTTCCCGAAAAGGCAAACGTCCGGCTCCTTGTCCCACACGGAAGGTGGCAGCCCTGAAAGCTCTTGCTGGTCTTCACCTTCCCCCTGCAGCCTAGTCACAGGCACCACCGCACTGGGAATCTCTGCTTTCCCAAAGACGCAATCTCTCACGGTGCGCATCCACGGCAGAGCCTGTTCCCGAAAAGGCAAACGTCCGGCTCCTTGTCCCACACGGAAGGTGGCAGCCCTGAAAGCTCTTGCTGGTCTTCACCTTCCCCCTGCAGCCTATTCACAGGCAAAACCACACTGGGAATCTCTGCTTTCCCAAAGACGCAATCTCTCACGGTGCGCATCCTCGGCAGAGCCTGTTCCCGAAAAGGCAAACGTCCGGCTCCTGGTCCCACACGGAAGGTGGCAGCCCTGAAAGCTCTTGCTGGTCTTCACCTTCCCCCTGCAGCCTATTCAAAGGCAAACCGCACTGGGAATCTCTGCTTTCCCAAAGACGCAATCTCTCACGGTGCGCATCCTCGGCAGAGCCTGTTCCCGAAAAGGCAAACGTCCGGCTCCTTGTCCCACACGGAAGGGGACAGCCCTGAAAGCTCTTGCTGGTCTTCACCTTCCCCCTGCAGCCTAGTCACAGGCACAACAGACATTGGGATCTGTGCTTGCCCAGAGAAGGAACATCTCACGGTGCGCATCCTCGGCAGAGCCTGTTCCCGAAAAGGCAAACGTCCGGCTCCTTGTCCCACACGGAAGGTGGCAGCCCTGAAAGCTGTTGCTGGTCTTCACCTTCCCCCTGCAGCCTATTCACAGGCACAACAGGTTGTGGGATCTGTGCTTGCCCACAGAAGGAACATCTCACGGTGCGCATCCTCGGCAGAGCCTGTTCCCGAAAAGGCAAACGTCCGGCTCCTTGTCCCACACGGAAGGTGGCAGCCCTGAAAGCTCTTGCTGGTCTTCACCTTCCCCCTGCAGCCTAGTCACAGGCACCACCGCACTGGGAATCTCTGCTTTCCCAAAGACGCAATCTCTCACGGTGCGCATCCTCAGCAGAGACTGTTCCCGAAAAGGCAAACGTCCGGCTCCTTGTCCCACACGGAAGGTGGCAGCCCTGAAAGCTGTTGCTGGTCTCCGCCTTCCCCGTGCAGCCTATTCACAGGCACAACAGGTTTTGGGATCTGTGCTTGCCCAGAGAAGGAACATCTCACGGTGCGCATCCTCGGCAGAGCCTGTTCCCGAAAAGGCAAACGTCCGGCTCCTTGTCCCACACGGAAGGTGGCAGCCCTGAAAGCTCTTGCTGGTCTTCACCTTCCCCCTGCAGCCTAGTCAAAAGCACAACCACACTGGGAATCTATGCTTTCCCAAAGACGCAATCTCTCACGGTGCGCATCCACGGCAGAGCCTGTTCCCGAAAAGGCAAACGTCCGGCTCCTTGTCCCACACGGAAGGTGGCAGCCCTGAAAGCTCTTGCTGGTCTTCACCTTCCCCCTGCAGCCTATTCACAGGCAAAACCACACTGGGAATCTCTGCTTTCCCAAAGACGCAATCTCTCACGGTGCGCATCCTCGGCAGAGCCTGTTCCCGAAAAGGCAAACGTCCGGCTCCTGGTCCCACACGGAAGGTGGCAGCCCTGAAAGCTCTTGCTGGTCTTCACCTTCCCCCTGCAGCCTATTCAAAGGCAAACCGCACTGGGAATCTCTGCTTTCCCAAAGACGCAATCTCTCACGGTGCGCATCCTCGGCAGAGCCTGTTCCCGAAAAGGCAAACGTCCGGCTCCTTGTCCCACACGGAAGGGGACAGCCCTGAAAGCTCTTGCTGGTCTTCACCTTCCCCCTGCAGCCTAGTCACAGGCACAACAGACATTGGGATCTGTGCTTGCCCAGAGAAGGAACATCTCACGGTGCGCATCCTCGGCAGAGCCTGTTCCCGAAAAGGCAAACGTCCGGCTCCTTGTCCCACACGGAAGGTGGCAGCCCTGAAAGCTGTTGCTGGTCTTCACCTTCCCCCTGCAGCCTATTCACAGGCACAACAGACATTGGGATCTGTGCTTGCCCAGAGAAGGAACATCTCACGGTGCGCATCCTCGGCAGAGCCTGTTCCCGAAAAGGCAAACGTCCGGCTCCTTGTCCCACACGGAAGGTGGCAGCCCTGAAAGCTGTTGCTGGTCTTCACCTTCCCCCTGCAGCCTATTCACAGGCACAACAGGTTGTGGGATCTGTGCTTGCCCAGAGAAGGAACATCTCACGGTGCGCATCCTCGGCAGAGCCTGTTCCCGAAAAGGCAAACGTCCGGCTCCTTGTCCCACACGGAAGGTGGCAGCCCTGAAAGCTCTTGCTGGTCTTCACCTTCCCCCTGCAGCCTATTCACAGGCACAACAGGTTGTGGGATCTCTGCTTTCCCAAAGACGCAATCTCTCACGGTGCGCATCCTCGGCAGAGCCTGTTCCCGAAAAGGCAAACGTCCGGCTCCTTGTCCCACACGGAAGGGGGCAGCCCTGAAAGCTCTTGCTGGTCTTCACCTTCCCCCTGCAGCTTATTCACAGGCAAAACCGCACTGGGAATCTCTGCTTTCCCAAAACGCAATCTCTCACGGTGCGCATCCTCGGCAGAGCCTGTTCCCGAAAAGGCAAACGTCCGGCTCCTTGTCCCACACGGAAGGTAGCAGCCGTGAAAGATGTTGCTGGTCTTCACCTTCCCCCTGCAGCCTATTCACAGGCACAACCGCACTGGGAATCTCTGCTTTCCCAAAGACGCAATCTCTCACGGTGCGCATCGTCGGCAGAGCCTGTTCCCGAAAAGGCAAACGTCCGGCTCCTTGTCCCACACAGAAGGTGGCAGCCCTGAAAGCTCTTGCTGGTCTTCACCTTCCCCGTGCAGCCTAGTCACAGGCACAACAGGTTGTGGGATCTGTGCTTGCCCAGAGAAGGAACATCTCACGGTGCGCATCCTCGGCAGAGCCTGTTCCCGAAAAGGCAAACGTCCGGCTCCTTGTCCCACACAGAAGGGGGCAGCCCTGAAAGCTCTTGCTGGTCTTCACCTTCCCCCTGCAGCCTAGTCACAGGCACAACAGGTTTGGGGATCTGTGCTTGCCCAGAGAAGGAACATCTCACGGTGCGCATCCTCGGCAGAGCCTGTTCCCGAAAAGGCAAACGTCCGGCTCCTTGTCCCACACGGAAGGTGGCAGCCCTGAAAGCTGTTGCTGGTCTTCACCTTCCCCCTGCAGCCTATTCACAGGCACAACAGGTTGTGGGATCTGTGCTTGCCCAGAGAAGGAACATCTCACGGTGCGCATCCTCGGCAGAGCCTGTTCCCGAAAAGGCAAACGTCCGGCTCCTTGTCCCACACGGAAGGTGGCAGCCCTGAAAGCTCTTGCTGGTCTTCACCTTCCCCCTGCAGCCTAGTCACAGGCACAACCGCACTGGGAATCTCTGCTTTCCCAAAGACGCAATCTCTCACGGTGCGCATCCTCGGCAGAGCCTGTTCCCGAAAAGGCAAACGTCCGGCTCCTTGTCCCACACGGAAGGGGGCAGCCCTGAAAGATGTTGCTGGTCTTCACCTTCCCCCTGCAGCCTATTCACAGGCACAACCGCACTGGGAATCTCTGCTTTCCCAAAGACGCATTCTCTCACGGTGCGCATCGTCGGCAGAGCCTGTTCCCGAAAAGGCAAACGTCCGGCTCCTTGTCCCACACGGAAGGTGGCAGCCCTGAAAGCTCTTGCTGGTCTTCACCTTCCCCCTGCAGCCTATTCACAGGCACAACAGGTTGTGGGATCTGTGCTTGCCCAGAGAAGGAACATCTCACGGTGCGCATCCTCGGCAGAGCCTGTTCCCGAAAAGGCAAACGTCCGGCTCCTTGTCCCACACGGAAGGTGGCAGCCCTGAAAGCTCTTGCTGGTCTTCACCTTCCCCCTGCAGCATAGTCACAGGCACAACAGGTTGTGGGATCTGTGCTTGCCCAGAGAAGGAACATCTCACGGTGCGCATCCTCGGCAGAGCCTGTTCCCGAAAAGGCAGACGTCCGGCTCCTTGTCCCACACGGAAGGTGGCAGCCCTGAAAGCTGTTGCTGGTCTTCACCTTCCCCCTGCAGCCTATTCACAGGCACAACAGGTTGTGGGATCTGTGCTTGCCCACAGAAGGAACATCTCACGGTGCGCATCGTCGGCAGAGCCTGTTCCCGAAAAGGCAAACGTCCGGCTCCTTGTCCCACACGGAAGGTGGCAGCCCTGAAAGCTGTTGCTGGTCTTCACCTTCCCCCTGCAGCCTAGTCACAGGCACCACCGCACTGGGAATCTCTGCTTTCCCAAAGACGCAATCTCTCACGGTGCGCATCCTCAGCAGAGACTGTTCCCGAAAAGGCAAACGTCCGGCTCCTTGTCCCACACGGAAGGTGGCAGCCCTGAAAGCTGTTGCTGGTGTCCGCCTTCCCCGTGCAGCCTATTCACAGGCACAACAGGTTTTGGGATCTGTGCTTGCCCAGAGAAGGAACATCTCACGGTGCGCATCCTCGGCAGAGCCTGTTCCCGAAAAGGCAAACGTCCGGCTCCTTGTCCCACACGGAAGGGGGCAGCCCTGAAAGCTCTTGCTGGTCTTCACCTTCCCCCTACAGCCTATTCACAGGCACAACAGGTTTTGGGATCTGTGCTTGCCCAGAGAAGGAACATCTCACGGTGCGCATCCTCGGCAGAGCCTGTTCCCGAAAAGGCAAACGTCCGGCTCCTGGTCCCACACGGAAGGGGGCAGCCCTGAAAGCTCTTGCTGGTCTTCACCTTCCCCCTGCAGCCTATTCACAGGCACAACAGGTTTGGGGATCTGTGCTTGCCCAGAGAAGGAACATCTCACGGTGCGCATCCTCGGCAGAGCCTCTTCCCGAAAAGGCAAACGTCCGGCTCCTTGTCCCACACGGAAGGTGGCAGCCCTGAAAGCTCTTGCTGGTCTTCACCTTCCCCCTGCAGCCTATTCAAAGGCAAACCCCACTGGGAGTCTCTACTTTCCCAAAGACGCAATCTCTCACGGTGCGCATCCTCGGCAGAGCCTGTTCCCGAAAAGGCAAACGTCCGGCTCCTTGTCCCACACGGAAGGGGACAGCCCTGAAAGCTCTTGCTGGTCTTCACCTTCCCCCTGCAGCCTAGTCACAGGCACAACAGGTTGTGGGATCTGTGCTTGCCCAGAGAAGGAACATCTCACGGTGCGCATCCTCGGCAGAGCCTGTTCCCGAAAAGGCAAACGTCCGGCTCCTTGTCCCACACGGAAGGTGGCAGCCCTGAAAGCTCTTGCTGGTCTTCACCTTCCCCCTGCAGCCTATTCACAGGCACAACAGGTTGTGGGATCTGTGCTTGCCCAGAGAAGGAACATCTCACGGTGCGCATCCTCGGCAGAGCCTGTTCCCGAAAAGGCAGACGTCCGGCTCCTTGTCCCACACGGAAGGTGGCAGCCCTGAAAGCTGTTGCTGGTCTTCACCTTCCCCCTGCAGCCTATTCACAGGCACAACAGGTTTGGGGATCTGTGCTTGCCCACAGAAGGAACATCTCACGGTGCGCATCCTCGGCAGAGCCTGTTCCCGAAAAGGCAAACGTCCGGCTCCTTGTCCCACACGGAAGGTGGCAGCCCTGAAAGCTCTTGCTGGTCTTCACCTTCCCCCTGCAGCCTAGTCACAGGCACCACCGCACTGGGAATCTCTGCTTTCCCAAAGACGCAATCTCTCACGGTGCGCATCCTCAGCAGAGACTGTTCCCGAAAAGGCAAACGTCCGGCTCCTTGTCCCACACGGAAGGTGGCAGCCCTGAAAGCTGTTGCTGGTCTCCGCCTTCCCCGTGCAGCCTATTCACAGGCACAACAGGTTTTGGGATCTGTGCTTGCCCAGAGAAGGAACATCTCACGGTGCGCATCCTCGGCAGAGCCTGTTCCCGAAAAGGCAAACGTCCGGCTCCTTGTCCCACACGGAAGGTGGCAGCCCTGAAAGCTCTTGCTGGTCTTCACCTTCCCCCTGCAGCCTAGTCACAGGCACCACCGCACTGGGAATCTCTGCTTTCCCAAAGACGCAATCTCTCACGGTGCGCATCCACGGCAGAGCCTGTTCCCGAAAAGGCAAACGTCCGGCTCCTTGTCCCACACGGAAGGTGGCAGCCCTGAAAGCTCTTGCTGGTCTTCACCTTCCCCCTGCAGCCTATTCACAGGCAAAACCGCACTGGGAATCTCTGCTTTCCCAAAGACGCAATCTCTCACGGTGCGCATCCTCGGCAGAGCCTGTTCCCGAAAAGGCAAACGTCCGGCTCCTTGTCCCACACGGAAGGTGGCAGCCCTGAAAGCTCTTGCTGGTCTTCACCTTCCCCCTGCAGCCTATTCAAAGGCAAACCGCACTGGGAATCTCTGCTTTCCCAAAGACGCAATCTCTCACGGTGCGCATCCTCGGCAGAGCCTGTTCCCGAAAAGGCAAACGTCCGGCTCCTTGTCCCACACGGAAGGTGGCAGCCCTGAAAGCTCTTGCTGGTCTTCACCTTCCCCCTGCAGCCTAGTCACAGGCACAACAGGTTGTGGGATCTGTGCTTGCCCAGAGAAGGAACATCTCACGGTGCGCATCCTCGGCAGAGCCTGTTCCCGAAAAGGCAAACGTCCGGCTCCTTGTCCCACACAGAAGGTGGCAGCCCTGAAAGCTGTTGCTGGTCTTCACCTTCCCCCTGCAGCCTATTCACAGGCACAACAGGTTGTGGGATCTGTGCTTGCCCAGAGAAGGAACATCTCACGGTGCGCATCCTCGGCAGAGCCTGTTCTCGAAAAGGCAAACGTCCGGCTCCTTGTCCCACACGGAAGGTGGCAGCCCTGAAAGCTGTTGCTGGTCTTCACCTTCCCCCTGCAGCCTATTCACAGGCACAACAGGTTTTGGGATCTCTGCTTTCCCAAAGACGCAATCTCTCACGGTGCGCATCCTCGGCAGAGCCTGTTCCCGAAAAGGCAAACGTCCGGCTCCTTGTCCCACACGGAAGGTGGCAGCCCTGAAAGCTCTTGCTGGTCTTCACCTTCCCCCTGCAGCTTATTCACAGGCAAAACCGCACTGGGAATCTCTGCTTTCCCAAAACGCAATCTCTCACGGTGCGCATCCTCGGCAGAGCCTGTTCCCGAAAAGGCAAACGTCCGGCTCCTTGTCCCACACGGAAGGTAGCAGCCCTGAAAGATGTTGCTGGTCTTCAACTTCCCCCTGCAGCCTATTCACAGGCACAACCGCACTGGGAATCTCTGCTTTCCCAAAGACGCAATCTCTCACGGTGCGCATCGTCGGCAGAGCCTGTTCCCGAAAAGGCAAACGTCCGGCTCCTTGTCCCACACGGAAGGGGGCAGCCCTGAAAGCTCTTGCTGGTCTTCACCTTCCCCCTGCAGCCTATTCACAGGCACAACAGGTTGTGGGATCTGTGCTTGCCCAGAGAAGGAACATCTCACGGTGCGCATCCTCGGCAGAGCCTGTCCCCGAAAAGGCAAACGTCCAGCTCCTTGTCCCACACAGAAGGTGGCAGCCCTGAAAGATGTTGCTGGTCTTCACCTTCCCCCTGCAGCCTAGTCACAGGCACCACCACACTGGGAATCTCTGCTTTCCCAAAGACGCAATCTCTCACGGTGCGCATCCTCAGCAGAGCCTGTTCCCGAAAAGGCAAACGTCTGGCTCCTTGTCCCACACGGAAGGTGGCAGCCCTGAAAGCTGTTGCTGGTCTCCACCTTCCCCGTGCAGCCTATTCACAGGCACAACAGGTTTTGGGATCTGTGCTTGCCCAGAGAAGGAACATCTCACGGTGCGCATCCCCGGCAGAGCCTGTTCCCGAAAAGGCAAACGTCCGGCTCCTTGTCCCACACGGAAGGGGGCAGCCCTGAAAGCTGTTGCTGGTCTTCACCTTCCCCCTACATCCTATTCACAGGCACAACAGCTTTTGGGAGCTGTGCTTGCCCAGAGAAGGAACATCTCACGGTGCGCATCCTCGGCAGAGCCTGTTCCCGAAAAGGCAAACGTCCGGCTCCTTGTCCCACACGGAAGGTGGCAGCCCTGAAAGCTCTTGCTGGTCTTCACCTTCCCCCTGCAGCCTATTCACAGGCACAACAGGTTTTGGGATCTGTGCTTGCCCAGAGAAGGAACATCTCACGGTGCGCATCCTCGGCAGAGCCTGTTCCCGAAAAGGCAAACGTCCGGCTCCTTGTCCCACACGGAAGGGGGCAGCCCTGAAAGCTCTTGCTGGTCTTCACCTTCCCCCTGCAGCCTATTCACAGGCACAACCGCACTGGGAATCTCTGATTCCCAAAGACGCAATCTCTCACGGTGCGCATCCTCGGCAGAGCCTGTTCCCGAAAAGGCAAACGTCCGGCTCCTGGTCCCACACGGAAGGTGGCAGCCCTGAAAGCTCTTGCTGGTCTTCACCTTCCCCTGCAGCCTATTCACAGGCACAACAGGTTTGGGGATCTGTGCTTGCCCAGAGAAGGAACATCTCACGGTGCGCATCCTCGGCAGAGCCTGTTCCCGAAAAGGCAAACGTCCGGCTCCTGGTCCCACACGGAAGGTGGCAGCCCGGAAAGCTCTTGCTGGTCTTCACCTTCCCCCTGCAGCCTATTCAAAGGCAAACCGCACTGGGAATCTCTACTTTCCCAAAGACGCAATCTCTCACGGTGCGCATCCTCGGCAGAGCCTGTTCCCGAAAAGGCAAACTTCCGGCTCCTTGTCCCACACGGAAGGGGACAGCCCTGAAAGCTGTTGCTGGTCTTCACCTTCCCCCTGCAGCCTAGTCACAGGCACAACAGGTTTGGGGATCTGTGCTTGCCCAGAGAAGGAACATCTCACGGTGCGCATCCTCGGCAGAGCCTGTTCCCGAAAAGGCAAACGTCCGGCTCCTTGTCCCACACGGAAGGTGGCAGCCCTGAAAGCTGTTGCTGGTCTTCACCTTCCCCCTGCAGCCTATTCACAGGCACAACAGGTTGTGGGATCTGTGCTTGCCCACAGAAGGAACATCTCACGGTGCGCATCCTCGGCAGAGCCTGTTCCCGAAAAGGCAAACGTCCGGCTCCTTGTCCCACACGGAAGGTGGCAGCCCGGAAAGCTGTTGCTGGTCTTCACCTTCCCCCTGCAGCCTATTCACAGGCACCACCGCACTGGGAATCTCTGCTTTCCCAAAGACGCAATCTCTCACGGTGCGCATCCTCAGCAGAGACTGTTCCCGAAAAGGCAAACGTCCGGCTCCTTGTCCCACACGGAAGGTGGCAGCCCTGAAAGCTGTTGCTGGTCTCCGCCTTCCCCCTGCAGCCTATTCACAGGCACAACAGGTTTTGGGATCTGTGCTTGCCCAGAGAAGGAACATCTCACGGTGCGCATCCTCGGCAGAGCCTGTTCCCGAAAAGGCAAACGTCCGGCTCCTTGTCCCACACGGAAGGTGGCAGCCCTGAAAGCTCTTGCTGGTCTTCACCTTCCCCCTGCAGCCTATTCACAGGCACAACAGGTTGTGGGATCTGTGCTTGCCCAGAGAAGGAACATCTCACGGTGCGCATCCTCGGCAGAGCCTGTTCTCGAAAAGGCAGACGTCCGGCTCCTTGTCCCACACGGAAGGTGGCAGCCCTGAAAGCTGTTGCTGGTCTTCACCTTCCCCCTGCAGCCTATTCACAGGCACAACAGGTTTTGGGATCTCTGCTTTCCCACAGACGCAATCTCTCACGGTGCGCATCCTCGGCAGAGCCTGTTCCCGAAAAGGCAAACGTCCGGCTCCTTGTCCCACACGGAAGGTGGCAGCCCTGAAAGCTCTTGCTGGTCTTCACCTTCCCCCTGCAGCTTATTCACAGGCAAAACCGCACTGGGAATCTCTGCTTTCCCAAAACGCAATCTCTCACGGTGCGCATCCTCGGCAGAGCCTGTTCCCGAAAAGGCAAACGTCCGGCTCCTTGTCCCACACGGAAGGTAGCAGCCCTGAAAGATGTTGCTGGTCTTCAACTTCCCCCTGCAGCCTATTCACAGGCACAACCGCACTGGGAATCTCTGCTTTCCCAAAGACGCAATCTCTCACGGTGCGCATCGTCGGCAGAGCCTGTTCCCGAAAAGGCAAACGTCCGGCTCCTTGTCCCACACGGAAGGTGGCAGCCCTGAAAGCTCTTGCTGGTCTTCACCTTCCCCCTGCAGCCTATTCACAGGCACAACAGGTTTTGGGATCTGTGCTTGCCCAGAGAAGGAACATCTCACGGTGCGCATCCTCGGCAGAGCCTGTTCCCGAAAAGGCAAACGTCCGGCTCCTTGTCCCACACGGAAGGGGGCAGCCCTGAAAGCTCTTGCTGGTCTTCACCTTCCCCCTGCAGCCTATTCACAGGCACAACCGCACTGGGAATCTCTGATTCCCAAAGACGCAATCTCTCACGGTGCGCATCCTCGGCAGAGCCTGTTCCCGAAAAGGCAAACGTCCGGCTCCTGGTCCCACACGGAAGGTGGCAGCCCTGAAAGCTCTTGCTGGTCTTCACCTTCCCCTGCAGCCTATTCACAGGCACAACAGGTTTTGGGATCTGTGCTTGCCCAGAGAAGGAACATCTCACGGTGCGCATCCTCGGCAGAGCCTGTTCCCGAAAAGGCAAACGTCCGGCTCCTGGTCCCACACGGAAGGTGGCAGCCCTGAAAGCTCTTGCTGGTCTTCACCTTCCCCCTGCAGCCTATTCAAAGGCAAACCGCACTGGGAATCTCTACTTTCCCAAAGACGCAATCTCTCACGGTGCGCATCCTCGGCAGAGCCTGTTCCCGAAAAGGCAAACTTCCGGCTCCTTGTCCCACACGGAAGGGGACAGCCCTGAAAGCTGTTGCTGGTCTTCACCTTCCCCCTGCAGCCTAGTCACAGGCACAACAGGTTGTGGGATCTGTGCTTGCCCAGAGAAGGAACATCTCACGGTGCGCATCCTCGGCAGAGCCTGTTCCCGAAAAGGCAAACGTCCGGCTCCTTGTCCCACACGGAAGGTGGCAGCCCTGAAAGCTGTTGCTGGTCTTCACCTTCCCCCTGCAGCCTATTCACAGGCACAACAGGTTGTGGGATCTGTGCTTGCCCACAGAAGGAACATCTCACGGTGCGCATCCTCGGCAGAGCCTGTTCCCGAAAAGGCAAACGTCCGGCTCCTTGTCCCACACGGAAGGTGGCAGCCCGGAAAGCTGTTGCTGGTCTTCACCTTCCCCCTGCAGCCTATTCACAGGCACCACCGCACTGGGAATCTCTGCTTTCCCAAAGACGCAATCTCTCACGGTGCGCATCCTCAGCAGAGACTGTTCCCGAAAAGGCAAACGTCCGGCTCCTTGTCCCACACGGAAGGTGGCAGCCCTGAAAGCTGTTGCTGGTCTCCGCCTTCCCCCTGCAGCCTATTCACAGGCACAACAGGTTTTGGGATCTGTGCTTGCCCAGAGAAGGAACATCTCACGGTGCGCATCCTCGGCAGAGCCTGTTCCCGAAAAGGCAAACGTCCGGCTCCTTGTCCCACACGGAAGGTGGCAGCCCTGAAAGCTCTTGCTGGTCTTCACCTTCCCCCTGCAGCCTAGTCACAGGCACCACCGCACTGGGAATCTCTGCTTTCCCAAAGACGCAATCTCTCACGGTGCGCATCCACGGCAGAGCCTGTTCCCGAAAAGGCAAACGTCCGGCTCCTTGTCCCACACGGAAGGTGGCAGCCCTGAAAGCTCTTGCTGGTCTTCACCTTCCCCCTGCAGCCTATTCACAGGCAAAACCGCACTGGGAATCTCTGCTTTCCCAAAGACGCAATCTCTCACGGTGCGCATCCTCGGCAGAGCCTGTTCCCGAAAAGGCAAACGTCCGGCTCCTTGTCCCACACGGAAGGTGGCAGCCCTGAAAGCTCTTGCTGGTCTTCACCTTCCCCCTGCAGCCTATTCAAAGGCAAACCGCACTGGGAATCTCTGCTTTCCCAAAGACGCAATCTCTCACGGTGCGCATCCTCGGCAGAGCCTGTTCCCGAAAAGGCAAACGTCCGGCTCCTTGTCCCACACGGAAGGGGACAGCCCTGAAAGCTCTTGCTGGTCTTCACCTTCCCCCTGCAGCCTATTCACAGGCACAACAGGTTGTGGGATCTGTGCTTGCCCAGAGAAGGAACATCTCACGGTGCGCATCCTCGGCAGAGCCTGTTCTCGAAAAGGCAAACGTCCGGCTCCTTGTCCCACACGGAAGGTGGCAGCCCTGAAAGCTGTTGCTGGTCTTCACCTTCCCCCTGCAGCCTATTCACAGGCACAACAGGTTTTGGGATCTCTGCTTTCCCAAAGACGCAATCTCTCACGGTGCGCATCCTCGGCAGAGCCTGTTCCCGAAAAGGCAAACGTCCGGCTCCTTGTCCCACACGGAAGGTGGCAGCCCTGAAAGCTCTTGCTGGTCTTCACCTTCCCCCTGCAGCTTATTCACAGGCAAAACCGCACTGGGAATCTCTGCTTTCCCAAAACGCAATCTCTCACGGTGCGCATCCTCGGCAGAGCCTGTTCCCGAAAAGGCAAACGTCCGGCTCCTTGTCCCACACGGAAGGTAGCAGCCCTGAAAGATGTTGCTGGTCTTCAACTTCCCCCTGCAGCCTATTCACAGGCACAACCGCACTGGGAATCTCTGCTTTCCCAAAGACGCAATCTCTCACGGTGCGCATCCTCGGCAGAGCCTGTTCCCGAAAAGGCAAACGTCCGGCTCCTTGTCCCACACGGAAGGGGGCAGCCCTGAAAGCTCTTGCTGGTCTTCACCTTCCCCCTGCAGCCTATTCACAGGCACAACAGGTTGTGGGATCTGTGCTTGCCCAGAGAAGGAACATCTCACGGTGCGCATCCTCGGCAGAGCCTGTCCCCGAAAAGGCAAACGTCCAGCTCCTTGTCCCACACAGAAGGTGGCAGCCCTGAAAGATGTTGCTGGTCTTCACCTTCCCCCTGCAGCCTAGTCACAGGCACCACCACACTGGGAATCTCTGCTTTCCCAAAGACGCAATCTCTCACGGTGCGCATCCTCAGCAGAGCCTGTTCCCGAAAAGGCAAACGTCTGGCTCCTTGTCCCACACGGAAGGTGGCAGCCCTGAAAGCTGTTGCTGGTCTCCACCTTCCCCGTGCAGCCTATTCACAGGCACAACAGGTTTTGGGATCTGTGCTTGCCCAGAGAAGGAACATCTCACGGTGCGCATCCTCGGCAGAGCCTGTTCCCGAAAAGGCAAACGTCCGGCTCCTTGTCCCACACGGAAGGGGGCAGCCCTGAAAGCTGTTGCTGGTCTTCACCTTCCCCCTACATCCTATTCACAGGCACAACAGCTTTTGGGAGCTGTGCTTGCCCAGAGAAGGAACATCTCACGGTGCGCATCCTCGGCAGAGCCTGTTCCCGAAAAGGCAAACGTCCGGCTCCTTGTCCCACACGGAAGGTGGCAGCCCTGAAAGCTCTTGCTGGTCTTCACCTTCCCCCTGCAGCCTATTCACAGGCACAACAGGTTTTGGGATCTGTGCTTGCCCAGAGAAGGAACATCTCACGGTGCGCATCCTCGGCAGAGCCTGTTCCCGAAAAGGCAAACGTCCGGCTCCTTGTCCCACACGGAAGGGGGCAGCCCTGAAAGCTGTTGCTGGTCTTCACCTTCCCTGTGCAGCCTATTCACAGGCACAACCGCACTGGGAATCTCTGATTCCCAAAGACGCAATCTCTCACGGTGCGCATCCTCGGCAGAGCCTGTTCCCGAAAAGGCAAACGTCCGGCTCCTGGTCCCACACGGAAGGTGGCAGCCCTGAAAGCTCTTGCTGGTCTTCACCTTCCCCTGCAGCCTATTCACAGGCACAACAGGTTTTGGGATCTGTGCTTGCCCAGAGAAGGAACATCTCACGGTGCGCATCCTCGGCAGAGCCTGTTCCCGAAAAGGCAAACGTCCGGCTCCTGGTCCCACACGGAAGGTGGCAGCCCTGAAAGCTCTTGCTGGTCTTCACCTTCCCCCTGCAGCCTATTCAAAGGCAAACCGCACTGGGAATCTCTACTTTCCCAAAGACGCAATCTCTCACGGTGCGCATCCTCGGCAGAGCCTGTTCCCGAAAAGGCAAACTTCCGGCTCCTTGTCCCACACGGAAGGGGACAGCCCTGAAAGCTGTTGCTGGTCTTCACCTTCCCCCTGCAGCCTAGTCACAGGCACAACAGGTTGTGGGATCTGTGCTTGCCCAGAGAAGGAACATCTCACGGTGCGCATCCTCGGCAGAGCCTGTTCCCGAAAAGGCAAACGCCCGGCTCCTTGTCCCACACGGAAGGTGGCAGCCCTGAAAGCTGTTGCTGGTCTTCACCTTCCCCCTGCAGCCTATTCACAGGCACAACAGGTTGTGGGATCTGTGCTTGCCCACAGAAGGAACATCTCACGGTGCGCATCCTCGGCAGAGCCTGTTCCCGAAAAGGCAAACGTCCGGCTCCTTGTCCCACACGGAAGGTGGCAGCCCGGAAAGCTCTTGCTGGTCTTCACCTTCCCCCTGCAGCCTAGTCACAGGCACCACCGCACTGGGAATCTCTGCTTTCCCAAAGACGCAATCTCTCACGGTGCGCATCCTCAGCAGAGACTGTTCCCGAAAAGGCAAACGTCCGGCTCCTTGTCCCACACGGAAGGTGGCAGCCCTGAAAGCTGTTGCTGGTCTCCGCCTTCCCCCTGCAGCCTATTCACAGGCACAACAGGTTTTGGGATCTGTGCTTGCCCAGAGAAGGAACATCTCACGGTGCGCATCCTCGGCAGAGCCTGTTCCCGAAAAGGCAAACGTCCGGCTCCTTGTCCCACACGGAAGGTGGCAGCCCTGAAAGTTGTTGCTGGTCTTCACCTTCCCCCTGCAGCCTATTCACAGGCACAACAGGTTTGGGGATCTGTGCTTGCCCAGAGAAGGAACATCTCACGGTGCGCATCCTCGGCAGAGCCTGTTCCCGAAAAGGCAAACGTCCGGCTCCTGGTCCCACACGGAAGGGGGCAGCCCTGAAAGCTCTTGCTGGTCTTCACCTTCCCCCTGCAGCCTATTCACAGGCACAACAGGTTTTGGGATCTGTGCTTGCCCAGAGAAGGAACATCTCACGGTGCGCATCCTCGGCAGAGCCTGTTCCCGAAAAGGCAAACGTCCGGCTCCTGGTCCCACACGGAAGGTGGCAGCCCTGAAAGCTCTTGCTGGTCTTCACCTTCCCCCTGCAGCCTATTCAAAGGCAAACCGCACTGGGAATCTCTGCTTTCCCAAAGACGCAATCTCTCACGGTGCGCATCCTCGGCAGAGCCTGTTCCCGAAAAGGCAAACGTCCGGCTCCTTGTCCCAGACGGAAGGGGACAGCCCTGAAAGCTCTTGCTGGTCTTCACCTTCCCCCTGCAGCCTAGTCACAGGCACAACAGGTTGTGGGATCTGTGCTTGCCCAGAGAAGGAACATCTCACGGTGCGCATCCTCGGCAGAGCCTGTTCCCGAAAAGGCAAACGTCCGGCTCCTTGTCCCACACGGAAGGTGGCAGCCCTGAAAGCTCTTGCTGGTCTTCACCTTCCCCCTGCAGCCTATTCACAGGCACAACAGGTTGTGGGAGCTGTGCTTGCCCACAGAAGGAACATCTCACGGTGCGCATCCTCGGCAGAGCCTGTTCCCGAAAAGGCAAACGTCCGGCTCCTTGTCCCACACGGAAGGTGGCAGCCCGGAAAGCTCTTGCTGGTCTTCACCTTCCCCCTGCAGCCTATTCACAGGCACAACCGCACTGGGAATCTCTGCTTTCCCAAAGACGCAATCTCTCACGGTGCGCATCCTCGGCAGAGCCTGTTCCCGAAAAGGCAAACGTCCGGCTCCTTGTCCCACACGGAAGGTGGCAGCCCTGAAAGCTCTTGCTGGTCTTCACCTTCCCCCTGCAGCCTATTCACAGGCACAACCGCACTGGGAATCTCTGCTTTCCCAAAGACGCAATCTCTCACGGTGCGCATCCTCGGCAGAGCCTGTTCCCGAAAAGGCAAACGTCCGGCTCCTTGTCCCACACGGAAGGTGGCAGCCCTGAAAGCTTTTGCTGGTCTTCACCTTCCCCCTGCAGCCTAGTCACAGGCACAACAGGTTGTGGGATCTGTGCTTGCCCAGAGAAGGAACATCTCACGGTGCGCATCCTCAGCAGAGCCTGTTCCCGAAAAGGCAAACGTCCGGCTCCTGGTCCCACACGGAAGGTGGCAGCCCTGAAAGCTGTTGCTGGTCTTCACCTTCCCCCTGCAGCCTATTCACAGGCACAACAGGTTTTGGGATCTGTGCTTGCCCAGAGAAGGAACACCTCACGGTGCGCATCCTCGGCAGAGCCTGTTCCCGAAAAGGCAAACGTCCGGCTCCTTGTCCCACACGGAAGGTGGCAGCCCGGAAAGCTGTTGCTGGTCTTCACCTTCCCCGTGCAGCCTATTCACGGGCACAACCGCACTGGGAATCTCTGCTTTCCCAAAGACGCAATCTCTCACGGTGCGCATCCTCAGCAGAGCCTGTTCCCGAAAAGGCAAACGTCCGGCTCCTTGTCCCACACGGAAGGTGGCAGCCCTGAAAGCTCTTGCTGGTCTTCACCTTCCCCCTGCAGCCTATTCACAGGCACAACAGGTTTTGGGATCTCTGCTTTCCCAAAGACGCAATCTCTCACGGTGCGCATCCTCGGCAGAGCCTGTTCCCGAAAAGGCAAACGTCCGGCTCCTTGTCCCACACGGAAGGGGGCAGCCCTGAAAGCTGTTGCTGGTCTTCACCTTCCCCGTGTAGCCTATTCACAGGCACAACAGGTTTTGGGATCTGTGCTTGCCCAGAGAAGGAACATCTCACGGTGCGCATCCTCGGCAGAGCCTGTTCCCGAAAAGGCAAACGTCCGGCTCCTGGTCCCACACGGAAGGTGGCAGCCCGGAAAGCTCTTGCTGGTCTTCACCTTCCCCCTGCAGCCTAGTCACAGGCAAAACAGGTTTGGGGATCTGTGCTTGCCCAGAGAAGGAACATCTCACGGTGCGCATCCTCGGCAGAGCCTGTTCCCGAAAAGGCAAACGTCCGGCTCCTTGTCCCACATGGAAGGTGGCAGCCCTGAAAGCTCTTGCTGGTCTTCACCTTCCCCCTGCAGCCTATTCACAGGCACAACCGCACTGGGAATCTCTGCTTTCCCAAAGACGCAATCTCTCACGGTGCGCATCCTCAGCAGACCCTGTTCCCGAAAAGGCAAACGTCCGGCTCCTTGTCCCACACGGAAGGTGGCAGCCCTGAAAGCTCTTGCTGGTCTTCACCTTCCCCGTGCAGCCTATTCACAGGCACAACCGCACTGGGAATCTCTACTTTCCCAAAGACGCAATCTCTCACGGTGCGCATCCACGGCAGAGCCTGTTCCCGAAAAGGCAAACGTCCGGCTCCTTGTCCCACACGGAAGGTGGCAGCCCGGAAAGCTCTTGCTGGTCTTCACCTTCCCCCTGCAGCCTATTCACAGGCACAACAGGTTTGGGGATCTGTGCTTGCCCAGAGAAGGAACATCTCACGGTGCGCATCCTCGGCAGAGCCTGTTCCCGAAAAGGCAAACGTCCGGCTCCTTGTCCCACATGGAAGGGGGCAGCCCTGAAAGCTGTTGCTGGTCTTCACCTTCCCCGTGCAGCCTAGTCACAGGCACAACAGGTTGTGGGATCTGTGCTTGCCCAGAGAAGGAACATCTCACGGTGCGCATCCTCGGCAGAGCCTGTTCCCGAAAAGGCAAACGTCCGGCTCCTTGTCCCACACGGAAGGTGGCAGACCTGAAAGCTCTTGCTGGTCTTCACCTTCCCCCTGCAGCCTATTCACAGGCACAACCGCACTGGGAATCTCTACTTTCCCAAAGACGCAATCTCTCACGGTGCGCATCCTCGGCAGAGCCTGTTCCCGAAAAGGCAAACGTCCGGCTCCTTGTCCCACACGGAAGGTGGCAGCCCGGAAAGCTCTTGCTGGTCTTCACCTTCCCCCTGCAGCCTAGTCACAGGCACAACAGGTTTGGGGATCTGTGCTTGCCCAGAGAAGGAACATCTCACGGTGCGCATCCTCGGCAGAGCCTGTTCCCGAAAAGGCAAACGTCCGGCTCCTTGTCCCACACGGAAGGTGGCAGCCCTGAAAGTTGTTGCTGGTCTTCACCTTCCCCCTGCAGCCTATTCACAGGCACAACAGGTTGTGGGATCTGTGCTTGCCAAGAGAAGGAACATCTCACGGTGCGCATCCTCGGCAGAGCCTGTTCCCGAAAAGGCAAACGTCCGGCTCCTTGTCCCACACGGAAGGTAGCAGCCTTGAAAGCTGGTGCTGGTCTTCACCTTCCCCGTGCAGCCTAGTCACAGGCACAACAGGTTTTGGGATCTGTGCTTGCCCAGAGAAGGAACATCTCACGGTGCGCATCCTCGGCAGAGCCTGTTCCCGAAAAGGCAAACGTCCGGCTCCTTGTCCCACACGGAAGGTGGCAGCCCTGAAAGCTCTTGCTGGTCTTCACCTTCCCCCTGCAGCCTATTCACAGGCACAACCGCACTGGGAATCTCTGCTTTCCCAAAGACGCAATCTCTCACGGTGCGCATCCTCGGCAGAGCCTGTTCCCGAAAAGGCAAACGTCCGGCTCCTGGTCCCACACGGAAGGTGGCAGCCCTGAAAGCTCTTGCTGGTCTTCACCTTCCCCCTGCAGCCTATTCACAGGCACAACCGCACTGGGAATCTCTGCTTTAACAAAGACGCAATCTCTCACGGTGCGCATCCTCAGCAGAGCCTGTTCCCGAAAAGGCAAACGTCCGGCTCCTTGTCCCACACGGAAGGTGGCAGCCCTGAAAGCTGTTGCTGGTCTTCACCTTCCCCGTGCAGCCTATTCACAGGCAAACCGCACTGGGAATCTCTACTTTCCCAAAGACGCAATCTCTCACGGTGCGCATCCACGGCAGAGCCTGTTTCCGAAATGCAAACGTCCGGCTCCTTGTCCCACACGGAAGGGGGCAGCCCTGAAAGCTCTTGCTGGTCTTCACCTTCCCCCTGCAGCCTATTCACAGGCACAACAGGTTGTGGGATCTGTGCTTGCCCAGAGAAGGAACATCTCACGGTGCGCATCCTCGGCAGAGCCTGTTCCCGAAAAGGCAAACGTCCGGCTCCTTGTCCCACACGGAAGGTGGCAGCCCTGAAAGCTGTTGCTGGTCTTCACCTTCCCCGTGCAGCCTAGTCACAGGCACAACAGGTTGTGGGATCTGTGCTTGCCCAGAGAAGGAACATCTCACGGTGCGCATCCTCGGCAGAGCCTGTTCCCGAAAAGGCAAACGTCCGGCTCCTTGTCCCACACGGAAGGTGGCAGCCCGGAAAGCTCTTGCTGGTCTTCACCTTCCCCGTGCAGCCTAGTCACAGGCACAACAGGTTGTGGGATCTGTGCTTGCCCAGAGAAGGAACATCTCACGGTGCGCATCCTCGGCAGAGCCTGTTCCCGAAAAGGCAAACGTCCGGCTCCTTGTCCCACACGGAAGGTGGCAGCCCTGAAAGCTCTTGCTGGTCTTCACCTTCCCCCTGCAGCCTATTCACAGGCACAACCGCACTGGGAATCTCTGCTTTCCCAAAGACGCAATCTCTCACGATGCGCATCCTCAGCAGAGCCTGTTCCCGAAAAGGCAAACGTCCGGCTCCTTGTCCCACACGGAAGGTGGCAGCCCTGAAAGCTCTTGCTGGTCTTCACCTTCCCCCTGCAGCCTATTCACAGGCAAACCGCACTGGGAATCTCTACTTTCCCAAAGACGCATTCTCTCACGGTGCGCATCCTCGGCAGAGCCTGTTCCCGAAAAGGCAAACGTCCGGCTCCTTGTCCAACACGGAAGGTAGCAGCCTTGAAAGCTGGTGCTGGTCTTCACCTTCCCCCTGCAGCCTATTCACAGGCACAACAGGTTGTGGGATCTGTGCTTGCCCACAGAAGGAACATCTCACGGTGCGCATCCTCGGCAGAGCCTGTTCCCGAAAAGGCAAACGTCCGGCTCCTTGTCCCACACGGAAGGTGGCAGCCCTGAAAGCTGTTGCTGGTCTTCACCTTCCCCCTGCAGCCTATTCACAGGCACAACCGCACTGGGAATCTCTGCTTTCCCAAAGACGCAATCTCTCACGGTGCGCATCCTCGGCAGAGCCTGTTCCCGAAAAGGCAAACGTCCGGCTCCTTGTCCCACACGGAAGGTGGCAGCCCTGAAAGCTCTTGCTGGTCTTCACCTTCCCCCTGCAGCTTATTCACAGGCAAAACCGCACTGGGAATCTCTGCTTTCCCAAAACGCAATCTCTCACGGTGCGCATCCTCGGCAGAGCCTGTTCCCGAAAAGGCAAACGTCCGGCTCCTTGTCCCACACGGAAGGTGGCAGCCCTGAAAGCTCTTGCTGGTCTTCACCTTCCCCGTGCAGCCTATTCACAGGCAAACCGCACTGGGAATCTCTACTTTCCCAAAGACGCAATCTCTCACGGTGCGCATCCACGGCAGAGCCTGTTCCCGAAATGCAAACGTCCGGCTCCTTGTCCCACACGGAAGGGGGCAGCCCTGAAAGCTCTTGCTGGTCTTCACCTTCCCCCTGCAGCCTATTCACAGGCACAACAGGTTGTGGGATCTGTGCTTGCCCAGAGAAGGAACATCTCACGGTGCGCATCCTCGGCAGAGCCTGTTCCCGAAAAGGCAAACGTCCGGCTCCTTGTCCCACACGGAAGGTGGCAGCCCTGAAAGCTGTTGCTGGTCTTCACCTTCCCCGTGCAGCCTAGTCACAGGCACAACAGGTTTTGGGATCTGTGCTTGCCCAGAGAAGGAACATCTCACGGTGCGCATCCTCGGCAGAGCCTGTTCCCGAAAAGGCAAACGTCCGGCTCCTTGTCCCACACGGAAGGTGGCAGCCCTGAAAGCTCTTGCTGGTCTTCACCTTCCCCGTGCAGCCTAGTCACAGGCACAACAGGTTGTGGGATCTGTGCTTGCCCAGAGAAGGAACATCTCACGGTGCGCATCCTCGGCAGAGCCTGTTCCCGAAAAGGCAAACGTCCGGCTCCTTGTCCCACACGGAAGGTGGCAGCCCTGAAAGCTCTTGCTGGTCTTCACCTTCCCCCTGCAGCCTATTCACAGGCACAACCGCACTGGGAATCTCTGCTTTCCCAAAGACGCAATCTCTCACGATGCGCATCCTCGGCAGAGCCTGTTCCCGAAAAGGCAAACGTCCGGCTCCTTGTCCCACATGGAAGGTGGCAGCCCTGAAAGCTCTTGCTGGTCTTCACCTTCCCCCTGCAGCCTATTCACAGGCACAACCGCACTGGGAATCTCTACTTTCCCAATGACGCAATCTCTCACGGTGCGCATCCACGGCAGAGCCTGTTCCCGAAAAGGCAAACGTCCGGCTCCTGGTCCCACACGGAACGTGGCAGCCCTGAAAGCTGTTGCTGGTCTTCACCTTCCCCCTGCAGCCTATTCACAGGCACAACAGGTTGTGGGATCTGTGCTTGCCCAGAGAAGGAACATCTCACGGTGCGCATCCTCGGCAGAGCCTGTTCCCGAAAAGGCAAACGTCCGGCTCCTTGTCCCAAACGGAAGGTGGCAGCCCTGAAAGCTTTTGCTCGTCTTCACCTTCCCCCTGCAGCCTATTCACAGGCAAACCGCACTGGGAATCTCTACTTTCCCAAAGACGCATTCTCTCACGGTGCGCATCCTCGGCAGAGCCTGTTCCCGAAAAGGCAAACGTCCGGCTCCTTGTCCCACACGGAAGGTGGCAGCCCTGAAAGATGTTGCTGGTCTTCACCTTCCCCCTGCAGCCTATTCACAGGCACAACCGCACTGGGAATCTCTGCTTTCCCAAAGACGCAATTTCTCACGGTGCGCATCCTCGGCAGAGCCTGTTCCCGAAAAGGCAAACGTCCGGCTCCTTGTCCCACACGGAAGGTGGCAGCCCTGAAAGCTTTTGCTGGTCTTCACCTTCCCCGTGCAGCCTATTCACAGGCACAACAGGTTTTGGGATCTCTGCTTTCCCAAAGACGCAATCTCTCACTGTGCGCATCCTCGGCAGAGCCTGTTCCCGAAAAGGCAAACGTCCGGCTCCTGGTCCCACACGGAAGGGGGCAGCCCTGAAAGGTCTTGCTGGTCTTCACCTTCCCCGTGCAGCCTAGTCACAGGCACAACAGGTTGTGGGATCTGTGCTTGCCCACAGAATGAACATCTCACGGTGCGCATCCTCGGCAGAGCCTGTTCCCGAAAAGGCAAACGTCCGGCTCCTTGTCCCACACGGAAGGTGGCAGCCCGGAAAGCTCTTGCTGGTCTTCACCTTCCCCCTGCAGCCTATTCACAGGCACAACAGGTTGTGGGATCTGTGCTTGCCCAGAGAAGGAACATCTCACGGTGCACATCCTCGGCAGAGCCTGTTCCCGAAAAGGCAAACGTCCGGCTCCTTGTCCCACACGGAAGGTGGCAGCCCTGAAAGCTGTTGCTGGTCTTCACCTTCCCCCTGCAGCCTATTCACAGGCACAACAGGTTGTGGGATCTGTGCTTGCCCAGAGAAGGAACATCTCACGGTGCGCATCCTCGGCAGAGCCTGTTCCCGAAAAGGCAAACGTCCGGCTCCTTGTCCCACACGGAAGGGGGCAGCCCTGAAAGCTCTTGCTGGTCTTCACCTTCCCCCTGCAGCCTATTCACAGGCACAACCGCACTGGGAATCTCTACTTTCCCAAAGACGCAATCTCTCACGGTGCGCATCCACGGCAGAGCCTGTTCCCGAAAAGGCAAACGTCCGGCTCCTTGTCCCACACGGAAGGTGGCAGCCCTGAAAGCTGTTGCTGGTCTTCACCTTCCCCGTGTAGCCTAGTCACAGGCACAACAGGTTGTGGGATCTGTGCTTGCCCAGAGAAGGAACATCTCACGGTGCGCATCCTCGGCAGAGCCCGTTCCCGAAAAGGCAAACGTCCGGCTCCTGGTCCCACACGGAAGGGGGCAGCCCTGAAAGCTGTTGCTGGTCTTCACCTTCCCCCTGCAGCCTATTCACAGGCACAACAGGTTTTGGGATCTGTGCTTGCCCAGAGAAGGAACATCTCACGGTGCGCATCCTCGGCAGAGCCTGTTCCCGAAAAGGCAAACGTCCGGCTCCTTGTCCCACACGGAAGGTGGCAGCCCGGAAAGCTCTTGCTGGTCTTCACCTTCCCCCTGCAGCCTATTCACAGGCACAACAGGTTTTGGGATCTGTGCTTGCCCAGAGAAGGAACATCTCACGGTGCGCATCCACGGCAGAGCCTGTTCCCGAAAAGGCAAACATCCGGCTCCTGGTCCCACACGGAAGGTGGCAGCCCTGAAAGCTGTTGCTGGTCTTCACCTTCCCCCTGCAGCCTATTCACAGGCACAACAGGTTTTGGGATCTGTGCTTGCCCAGAGAAGGAACATCTCACGGTGCGCATCCTCGGCAGAGCCTGTTCCCGAAAAGGCAAACGTCCGGCTCCTTGTCCCACACGGAAGGGGGCAGCCCTGAAAGCTGTTGCTGGTCTTCACCTTCCCCCTGCAGCCTAGTCACAGGCACAACAGGTTTTGGGATCTGTGCTTGCCCAGAGAAGGAACATCTCACGGTGCGCATCCTCGGCAGAGCCTGTTCCCGAAAAGGCAAACGTCCGGCTCCTTGTCCCACACGGAAGGTGGCAGCCCTGAAAGCTCTTGCTAGTCTTCACCTTCCCCCTGCAGCCTATTCACAGGCACAACCGAACTGGGAATCTCTGCTTTCCCAAAGACGCAATCTCTCACGGTGCGCATCCTCGGCAGAGCCTGTTCCCGAAAAGGCAAACGTCCGGCTCCTTGTCCCACACGGAAGGGGGCAGCCCTGAAAGCTGTTGCTGGTCTTCACCTTCCCCCTGCAGCCTATTCACAGGCTCAACAGGTTGTGGGATCTGTGCTTGCCCAGAGAAGGAACATCTCACGGTGCGCATCCTCGGCAGAGCCTGTTCCCGAAAAGGCAAACATCCGGCTCCTTGTCCCACACGGAAGGTGGCAGCCCTGAAAGCTGTTGCTGGTCTTCACCTTCCCCGTGCAGCCTATTCACAGGCACAACAGGTTTTGGGATCTCTGCTTTCCCAAAGACGCAATCTCTCACTGTGCGCATCCTCGGCAGAGCCTGTTCCCGAAAAGGCAAACGTCCGGCTCCTGGTCCCACACGGAAGGGGGCAGCCCTGAAAGCTCTTGCTGGTCTTCACCTTCCCCCTGCAGCCTAGTCGCAGGCACAACATGTTTGGGGATCTGTGCTTGCCCACAGAAGGAACATCTCACGGTGCGCATCCTCGGCAGAGCCTGTTCCCGAAAAGGCAAACGTCCGGCTCCTTGTCCCACACGGAAGGTGGCAGCCCTGAAAGCTGTTGCTGGTCTTCACCTTCCCCCTGCAGCCTATTCACAGGCACAACAGCTTTTGGGATCTGTGCTTGCCCAGAGAAGGAACATCTCACGGTGCGCATCCTCGGCAGAGCCTGTTCCCGAAAAGGCAAACGTCCGGCTCCTTGTCCCACACGGAAGGTGGCAGCCCTGAAAGCTCTTGCTGGTCTACACCTTCCCCCTGCAGCCTAGTCACAGGCACAACCGCACTGGGAATCTCTACTTTCCCAAAGACGCAATCTCTCACGGTGCGCATCCTCGGCAGAGCCGGTTCCCGAAAAGGCAAACGTCCGGCTCCTTGTCCCACATGGAAGGTGGCAGCCCTGAAAGCTCTTGCTGGTCTTCGCCTTCCCCGTGCAGCCTAGTCACAGGCAGAACAGGTTGTGGGATCTGTGCTTGCCCAGAGAAGGAACATCTCACGGTGCGCATCCTCGGCAGAGCCTGTTCCCGAAAAGGCAAACGTCCGGCTCCTTGTCCCACACGGAAGGTGGCAGCCCGGAAAGCTGTTGCTGGTCTTCACCTTCCCCCTGCAGCCTATTCACAGGCAAACCGCACTGGGAATCTCTACTTTCCCAAAGACGCAATCTCTCACGGTGCGCATCCACGGCAGAGCCTGTTCCCGAAAAGGCAAACGTCCGCCTCCTTGTCCCACACGGCAGGTGGCAGCCCTGAAAGCTGTTGCTGGTCTTCACCTTCCCCGTGCAGCCTATTCACAGGCACAACCGCACTGGGAATCTCTGCTTTCCCAAAGACGCAATCTCTCACAGTGCGCATCCTCAGCAGAGCCTGTTCCCGAAAAGGCAAACGTCCGGCTCCTTGTCCCACACGGAAGGTGGCAGCCCTGAAAGCTGTTGCTGGTCTTCACCTTCCCCGTGCAGCCTATTCACAGGCAAACCGCACTGGGAATCTCTACTTTCCCAAAGACGCAATCTCTCACGGTGCGCATCCACGGCAGAGCCTGTTCCCGAAAAGGCAAACGTCCGGCTCCTTGTCCCACAGGGAAGGTGGCAGCCCTGAAAGCTCTTGCTGGTCTTCACCTTCCCCCTGCAGCCTAGTCACAGGCACAACAGGTTTGGGGATCTGTGCTTGCCCACAGAAGGAACATCTCACGGTGCGCATCCTCGGCAGAGCCTGTTCCCGAAAAGGCAAACGTCCGGCTCCTTGTCCCACACGGAAGGTGGCAGCCCTGAAAGTGTTGCTGGTCTTCACCTTCCCCCTGCAGCCTATTCACAGGCACAACAGGTTTTGGGATCTGTGCT